>NC_043006.1:57673471-57743471 GCF_006345805.1 Octopus sinensis
TACATTTCTGAGTTCAAATATCGCCGAGGTCAACTTTGTCTTTCATCCCTTTCGGGGATCGATGAAATAAAATATTATTCAAGCATTGAACTCGATGGCATCGGTTAATCCCCTCTCCATAAAATTGCTGACCATGTGCCTAAATCAGAAACCATTATTATTATTATTATTATTATTATTATTATTATTGTTGTTGTTGTTGTTGTTGTCGTCGTCGTCGTCGTCGTCGTCGTTGTTGTTGTTGTTGCTGTTGTTGTTGTTGTTGTTGTTGATGATGATGATGATGATGATGATGATGATGAAATTAAGACGGCGAGGTGGCATGCCGGGCACTTTGCCCATGTTTACATTCTGAGTTCAAATTCCGCCGAGGTCGACTTTACCTTTTATCCTTTCGGGGTCAATAAAATAAGTACCAGTTGAGCACTGAGTACTGGGGTCGTGGTAATCGACTTACTCCCACACCGAACTTACTGGCCTGGTGCCAAAATTTGAAGTCGTTATTATTATTGTTGTTATTAGGCGGCGAGCTGGCGGAATCGTTAGCGCGTCGGGCGAAATGCTTTGTGGTATTTCGTCCGCCGCTGCGTTCTGAGTTCAAATTCCGCCGAGGTCGACTTTGCCTTTCATCCTTTCGGGGTCGATAAATTAAGTACCAGTGACGCACTGGGGTCGATGTAATCAACTTAATCCGTTTATCTGTCCTTGTTTGTCCCCTTTGTGTTTAGACCCTTGTAGGTATTTCGCTATGTTCTGAGTTCAAATTCCGCCGAGGTTGACTTTGCCTTTCATCCTTTTGGAGTCACAAAAATAAATACCAGTTACGCACTGGAGTCGATGTAATCGACATCGACTTCAGGCATTCCTTCGATATAACTCGACAAAATCAAAACGTTTCACTTCGGGTATTTCCATGAATTGTGGAGGATAGATATAACGAAATTATGCCAACAATGTCTCGTTTTAAACTTGAAGAAAATAAGCCTTGCATATTTGTTCTTACCTGTTTCATGTGTGTATGTAAAATCCGCAAATTTCCAAGCAGAAAACAGAATCGAACTGTCATTTGCTTCTACGGAAATACCCGAAGTGAAATGTTTTGATTTTGTCGAGTTATATCGAAAGAATGCCCGACTTAATCCCTTCCCACCAAATTTGTGGCCTTGTGCTTCCAGTAGAAAGAATTATTGTTGTTGTTAAGGCGGTGTGCTGGTAGAATCGTTTGCACGTCGGGCAAAATGCTTAGCGGCATTTCGTCTGTCTTTAGGTTCTGAGTTCAAATCCCGCCGAGGCCAGCTTTGCCTTCCATCCTGTCGGGGTCGATAAAATAAGTACCAGTCAACGTAATCGACCTACCCACTCCACCGAAATTGCCGGCCTTGTGCCAAAATTTGAAATTTGTTGTGGTTGTTGTAGTTATTTCAAAGGTCGTGAGCTGGTAGAATTGTTAGAGCGTCAGCAAAATACTTCACGGTATTTGTTCCGAGTTTTTAGGTTCTGAATTCAAACTCCTCCGACGTCAAATTTTTCTTTCAAATCTCTGGGATCGGTAAAATAAAGAACCAGTCAAATAGTGAAGTTGACGGCATCGACAAATCCCCTCTATTTAAATGTGCTAGCCTTGTGCCTATAGTAGGAACTATAATTGTTGTTTCAATTTATTTTACAGAAATTTGATCAAATCATGATCAATGTTCGGTAGATACAAGAACAGTTATCCTAGGATTGAGGGTTGAAATGATTGTTTCATCTCCATTGTTTATCGATGTCGAAGTTTAGTGAGAGGACGATATTCTTTTCTACTCTAGGCACAAGGCCCGAAATTTTTGATTAGATCAACCCTAGTACGCAACAGATAAAGTTGTCCTCGACGGAATTTGAACTCAGAACGTAAATACATACGAAATATGTGAGAGGTTGATATTAGGCCTATCCTAATCGTGATTTGATCTTATTACGCTAAGAAGTGAAAGCGTATGGCCTGTTGATTATAGTGGATCGTGAGGTGTGAATTTAAGGAATCGACGGTGTGTTGTGTCCTTGAGCCAGGCACTTCTTTTGACGTTGGTTCACTCAACTTACCTGAAAATGAGAACCAGTGAAAAGTAATCGTCCTACCTACACAAATATGCCCTCTACCTCGGCTTTTGTTTCTTTGTAACTTTCAGAGATATGGATTTTTTTTTTTTTGATAGAAATTTTCTACAAATACGTTTCAGATGGTGTAGGTTCTGATAATATGGGAATTTGTTGAGAAAAAAAAAAAGTTTTCGGAGGAGAGGGAGAGATTAATCGCACTCAACACTATCTGAAAAGTATTTGTAGAAAATCTTATTAAAAAAGACATTTTTCTGAAAATGATGAGAAAATAAAATTGACTTATGTGAATTATCCAAACTTCGCTCCTCACCCATCTAAAAAAATTTTTCACATAAAACAAAAAAGAAAAATCGATATCTGAAAGGTATCTAAAGAAAATTTAATTTAAAAATATTTGTTTTTTTGAAAAGTTTAGAAACCAAGTCGGTGGTGGGGGAGTACATACTTGAGAGATATACCAGATAAACAAATAATAATCGGCAATTGTTGACTTCGTAGGTTTCAACGATCAACAAATACGTACAATAGAAGGAACATAGAGTCATATAAAACAAATATTAAACGACACATGGTACTTCAAGCAATCTACTGTAAACATATTCACTAGTTTACCTGACGTCAGTCACATAAACAGAGAGTTTTCACACCATACATCAAATGTACGCAGGATATTCAAACACCCCGGTTTTCAAACAATAGTCCCAGTGTTGCTAAAGTATGCTTCGGTGTCGTAATTTGTCCCAGTTTTAAAATTTCATTTTAATTTCAAAAACGAGTTTTCGTAAATATTTTCCTCTCTCTCTCTCTCTCTCTCTTCTCTCTCTCTCTCTCTCTCTCTCTCTCTATTATATATAGATATATATATATATATATATATATATATATATATATATATATATATATATATATATATATAGATAAGTAAGTTGGTTTGTGAAAGCACGTGGGTGAATATATAGAAAATATAGGATTTTCACTCTTTACTATTTTCTATATATATATATATTATATATATATAATTATATATATATATATATATATATATATATTATATATATATATATATATATATTTATATTTATATATATATATAATATATATATTATATATATATATATATACTTTGATACTTTGATACTTTGATACTTTGATAGGTTTCGGCATTATTGGCCCAGGCCATGTCTAACTTAATAGCACCACCTGGTATATATATATTATTATATATATATATATATATATATATATATATATATATACGAGAAAGAAGCAACAAGAATGGATTAGTTTTTAGTACAATTGTACTAAAAACTAATCCATTCTTGTTGCTTCTTTCTCGTTTATAATCACCCCACATTACTGTATGGATAACACCATATAGTTTTTCTGGTGCATCTAAGTTAAGTACCACATTCAAGTAAATTCATTGGAATTTACTTGAATCTTAATTGCTTTTATATATATATATATATATATATATATATATATATATATATATATATATATATATATATATATTACTCTTTTACTTGTTTCAGTCATTTGACTGTGGCCATGCTGGAGCATCGCCTTTAGTCGAGTAAATCGACCCCAGGACTTATTCTTTGTAAGCCTAGTACTTATTCTATCGGTCTCTTTTTGCCGAACCGCTAAGTTACGGGGACCTAAACACACCAGCGTCGGTTGTCAAGCGATGTTGGGGGGGACAAACACAGACACACAAACATGTACACACACGTACACACATATATACAAATGTACGACGGGCTTCTTTCAGTTTCCGTCTACCAAATCCACTCACAAAGCTTTTGTCAGCCCGAGGCTATAGTAGAAGACGCTTGCCCAAGGTGCCACGCAGTGGGACTGAACCCTGATATTTACGTGAGTGGTTTTAGATTTTCTACTCTCTATAAGATTCGTTTTCTTTTAGAAAATACGGTTTCGATTAAAAATTTGATTGGTCAATTTTCATTAGAAACCTATTATTATTATTATTATTATTGAGTGAGAGCAGTTCATGCCATCAAAGTGACACTGGGGTAAAATATACAAGCCAATATACCCATCATGACTACCCGTCTGATAAAGGTACACCAGGCACATGCATCACAACCATATGTGCGCGACATGGTGATCTCATATCAAGATAAACAGCACATACCTTCAGGTGGGGCCCAGTTAGAATTTCTTCAGGTTGAGTAGCTCCCTCGCTCAAACGGTCCCTGAATAGGGTTGCTTAAGGATGTTGAAAACCACCCTGTTTTCCATAGTGAACTATTCAAACCCCAAAGATCCCTCTCACACATGGCTATGATGCTCCCCCACTACTACTTCTGCTCGTGATCAGAGATCACATATCGTCAGCCACTAAGGGACATGCTCAACTGGTTAAGGTCAAACAATTGACAAGCAAATCTGTGTATTGAGCAGAATATTTGCTGTAGCCCATCTTTTATACCAAGACAAAACATGTACATGTTTATTATTATTATTATTATTATATTATTATTATTATTATTATGTTTATGGTTATGAAATTTATGTTTTAACTAAGTACACAGCTAATAATTATTTTCACACATAAAAGACATATGACGCGAGTACGTTCGCGTGATGTGCGAGAAAGTATGCATGTGAGTCCGTATCTGAGAGTGTGAGTATGTGTCTACGTGTTTATTTGTGTGTGTGTGTTTGTTTGTGTATATGTCGGTGTGTGTATGTGTGTGTTCATGTAAGCGCGAATGTGTGTGTTTGGTTGCGTTTAAAAAAAAAAAAATGCAATCATCTTAAATGCATGACATCGCTATAAATTATAATTCATTTACCGAGTTCAAATTCCGTTAAAGTCAACTTTGCCTTTTATTCTGTGGGGTCGCTAAAATAAGTACCAGCTCAGCGCTGAGGTCAATGTAATCGACTTCCCCCTCCCCTTCACAACTGCAGGTCTTGTGCCAAAATCTGAAACAACAAATGGCGGTGCCCCAGCATGGCCACAGCTCATAAGCTGAAACTAGAATCAATCAATCAATCAATCAACTATATTTGTCTAGTTCATTTTAAAAGATATAAAATTGAATACACATCAAACGTATTTTATACTAAACAGGGTTTTGAACAATTAGCATTTTGTTACGTTTTTCATCAATTACCCATCACTTCGATATTTTTGCCTGCTATACTCAAATGTTAACCATCATTCGTGTACGTTGCACTTTGATTAAGTGCGGTTTGTTTTACTTTGTCCACCAATCTTACTTATATGTACAATGTTCGAAAGAAGATCACCATACATACATACATACATACATACATACATACACACATACATACATACAATATACATACGTACATACATACAAGAGACCAAAGTGTACGTACGTCGCTATATTTTATATATAAAAAATGCAAAACTGGGACAAGAACGCAAAACATCCAGACAGGTGAATATACATACATACATAAATACATACGTACGTACGAGAACTTTAAGGTGAAATAACTACGTACGTACGCATGTATGTATGTATGTATGTATGTATGTATGTATGTATGTATGTATGTATGTATGTATGTATGTATGTATGTATGTGTTTGTTCTTCGTTCGTCTGTGCATTTAGTATATGTTTTTCAACTTGATCTTCTGCATCTTTTTTCAGTTCGTTTGTTTATTACTATACGTGTTGGACTTCATATAACGCAACGCACTCCTTATTTTTGACCCTATATATATATATATATATACATTTTGACCATATATATATATATATATATATATATATATATATATATATATGTATGTATATATATGTATATATACATTTTGAGCATATATATATATACACATATACACACATTTCAATATGTGACCACGTGTGTATCGTTGGCGATTTTCTTTCTCCGTCTTCCCTTCATTGGATCTTTCCTTTTTCTATGTTTCTGACGAAGAGCTCCGCTCGTAACGTTAAATCCTCCTTCTTTCTTTCCTTTGCCGAGCGTCCAATAACACTATACTTGTTCCACGTCCTGGCGTTGTTGTATTTTCTCTTTGTTCATGTTTGGATTAACTATACACACGCACACACACATACACACACACACACACACACACACACACACACACACAACACACACACACACACACATATATATATAAATATACATATGTATCTTTTATTTTTTACTTACTACAGTCATACTGCGGTTATGCTGGGGCACTATCTTGAAGAGTTTAGTCTAACAAATCGACCCTAGTACTATTTTTTTTAATTATCAAGACTGGTACTTATCCAATCGGTCTCTTTTTCCTAAGCCACTAAGTTACGATGACGTAAACAAACCAGCACCGGTTCTTTCAAAATCCTTTTTCTTTCACACGTTCATTTGTGTAAGTTTGAAATTGCACTCTCTGAGAGAGCATGCTTCAATTGCCGGAGACATGTTGAATTACGTAAAACGTTTGAGAAAGAAACTTAATTGTTTCTTGCAATACATAAATCTAGCACAAAGTCTTTTTGTGGACCCTTAAAATATTACTATAGATTCTTAATTTTCTATTTTGCTTGCATGGATCCCCCTAAACCTTATATGGAGCCCCAGGAGTTATACGGGCCCATGCTGAGAATCCCTAATCTAAATAGTCATACTTGAAACTTCTATGTTCAGAAGTTTTACCTGACTGGATATATATTTCTTTATTGCCCACAAGGGGCTAAACATAGAGGGGACAAACAATGACAGACAAACGGATTAAGTCGATTATATCGACCCAGTGCGAAACTGGTACTTTATTTATCGACCCCGAGAGGATGAAAGGCAAAGTCGACCCCGGCGGAATTTGAACTCAGAACGTAACGACAGACGAAATACAGCTAAGCATTTCGCCCGGCGCGCTAACGTTTCTGCCAGCTCGCCGCCTTTAATGACTGGATATAGTCTTATGTAGACCTAATCCCATGAAAACCGGAAGAAAACATGCAATAATACTGAAGGAGATGTTAGTCGATAAAATCAATCCCAGTATTTGGCTGGTACTTTATTCTATCGAATTTAGAAGAATGATAAGCAAAGTTGACCTCGGTGGGATTTGAACTCAGATTGTAAAATGCTGTAAGTAAATACCACAAAGGATCTTCTTCGACGTTCTAACGGTTCTACCAATCCACATGGCGTAGAAATAAAAAGAAATTAAAAAATCAAAGGCTCTTTCCGGGTCATGGGATCATAAGGCATGTTTCCTGTATTCTGTGGCATGTATATTGATGGAACGGCAGTCTGTCGCAGGATTATTCATTTTTTGCCAGCTGAGTGGATTGGAGCAAAGTAAAATGAAATGCTTTACTCAAGAATACAACGCAACTCCCGTTTCAGGAATCGAAACCACAATCTCACGATCATGAGCTCAACACGCAAGTCACTAAGCCACGCGCCTCATAATGGCCTCTAATTTAGAAATAGCATAATGGTTTCTAATTTAGACTCAAGGCTTGCAGTTTTGAAGAGGAGGATTTTAGCCAGTACCATTGACACCAGTATTTGAATGGTATCTTATTTTATCGACCCCGAAAGAATAAAAAGCAAAGTTCATCTCGTCAGGATTTGAGTTCAGACCACATTCGCGTAAAAATGACATTACATCGTCTCACACAAACAAATTGGTTTAATTCCTTTTTGTCTAACACCATTTGCGATGCTTCAATTATCAAATCAGTTATTAAATCGCTTGTATTAGTTTTGAAATCGCAATCTTTGTTAATAGAATCAGGAATTCTAATCAAGTCTTGAGAGACTGATTCTATAATGACACACATTATAAATGTGTGTCATTATTTGTTCTACATAAGCTAATATATACTGCTCACCTTTTAAAGAGTACTGATGTATTGTTACCTTCAAGGAATATAAATCGAGATTATGATGCATCGTGCCAAACTAGAGCTTTTATAATTTGGCAAATACGATCACTAATGGTGATCGTATTTGCCAACTTATTAAAGTAAAGTTTTCCTCAATTATAGAATTTTCGATGTGTCAAAAGCTTGTGTGTCAGCTATGCGTTATAATTTATCTCTTACTTGTTTTAGTCATTGGAAAGCAGCCATGATGGGGAAGCACTTTAAAGGATTTAGTCGAACAAATTAAACCCCGTTTTTATTTTCTTTAAGTCAGCTACTTATTCTATTGGTGACCTTTTGCTGAACTTCTAAGTTATGGGAACGTAAAGAATCCAACACTGGTTATCAAGTGGTGGTGGAGGATATACACAACATATACAATGGGCTTCCACACGCATACACATACATATACGATGGGCTTCCGCACAGTTTACGTTTACCAAATTCACTCACAAAACTTTGGTCGGCTCGGGGCTATAGCAGCGCCCGGGGTGTCACACATTGGAACTAGATCCGAAACCACGTGGTTGCAAAGCGAGCGTCTTAACCATACCGTCGACCCTTAATTGACTAATAGGCTTTTTAACAAATTTTCACACTTCTAGCTATTCTTTCAGCAATTATATTTAATCCTAGTGCCTTTCCTAGGTTGGCATCTAATTTTTATTATGCCATGTATGAAAGTTATAATCATGAAATTGACAGGGATCGTCACACACTTTGCCTCGAGTTATGCCATACTGACGATTTAAAATAATGGATGAAATGACGCTATACATGGCTACCTACGACTAATATTTTAAAGATCTTTATGTGTATATTGTGTGCACCTTCTTCATTACTCTCTGGTTTAAAATTCAAATGTCCAACCCTACTTGAATTCATCTAGAAATTATTGTCTCGCCTACGATAGCTATCCGTCGGGGACTGCCACGTGCATGAATAGTTTTTAATGCCCGCCTCACTATCTTTGCTTCTTTATTCCGAATTGTTATTACTTCAGCCCACTCACTATCTGTATCATAACATATTAAGAACAATATTTAATGTTTGGCGTAAACATGAACCATATACACACATCTCTTTAATTACTTTAGATTTTACTGGATGAAGTAACTCTGGTTTTATTCTAGCTTGTCAGACATTTTCTTTCATATCGTGTCACATCTTCAAGGTATTCTCTGAACCATGCTTCTAAATTAAACTGGTTCTTTGTTGCCGCTGAGACAGTGTACATCATCATCCGCAACTTTTATCATCAATGTTCTCAAACAGGTTGGTGAAACAAATTAATTCTCCATTACACATGATACCATCTACTACTGCTAACATATTTTTCATAACGTGAATGGCATTTCAGCAACAGAACAACAGCTCCAATTATTATTAAAAGTCTTTTTTAATTCACCTGATAAAGTATTATCATTACTAGTCTCCAGTTTTGTATTTTCACATCTTATTAATTAGTTTCCACAAAATAGCTGAAGAAATTATTGTCATCCTCATTATCATGATCACGTTTATCTAAACCAACATTATTAATAAATTCCGACTGTGATAATACATTAAAATACAATATCTCAGATGCTTTTACATAAAATATTTTATAAACAAATGCTATCGTTTGTAAGGCACCTATCTTAAAATATTGGTGGATGTTTACTTTATGGAAACCATAATTTTTTCAAAAAAACAAAAAAAACAAAAGATAATAAATTATCGTGGCCTTTAACCTGAGACCAATTTATATTTTCGGTCAAACAAAAAATTGTGTGATCATCGACACCGTACAAACGCCAAGACTTCCCTTTTTCAGTACTTATATACCTAGCTTCGTGAAAGCACGTGGGTTAGTGGTTAGGGTATTCGGCTCATGATCTTAAGGTTATGAGTTCAGTTTCCGACGATGCGTAGTATCCTTGATCAAAACACTCTATTTCACGTTGCTCCAGTCCCCTCAGCTGGCAAAAATGAGTAGTACTTGTATTTCAAAGGACAAGCTTTGTCACGCTCTGTGTCATACTAAATTTTCCTGAGAACTACGTTAAGAGTATACATGTCTGTAGACTGCTCATCCACATGCACGTTAATTTCACGAGCAGGCTGTTTTGTTGTATGGATCAACTGGGACTCTCGTCGTCGTAACCGGCGGAGTGTCAGTTATACCTAGCTTCAGCTAGGTATAACTCTTATAATGCTCTTGATAAAAATAATACAGAACGGCCGTCTTGCGAAATTATCTCCGATTGAGCCTTTTCATTCGTGACATCATAAATCTGGCTTCGATACTAACCTCAGCCTATACCAAGCTGAAATGCATTTTGTTGCCGTTCTCCCCATGAAAATAAGGCATCATATTTATGATCAACCATACTTAAAGAAATTCACAAGTCCAAGAGCGGGTACTTCTCACTTCTCTCTTGATGATTCTACATTTCTAACTCTCACTATTAAGTGATGATCTGGTGATGTACCCCCTTTGTCAGTCTATATCCTTCAAAAGATATTTCGCCAGTTTCCAACATACATTTAGCTCCATTGCTCAGCATGCCTAATAATTCCAACTTCTTTATGATCTTATCTACTTAAATATATAAATTTGCAACATTTTCCCCTTAATATATTTAGTTAGCTTGTTCCTTAGTACTTTAACTTTTAGGATCACAGTGTCCTCTTTGGGAGTAAGTTCTCTGTAGTATAGGTATTGTTTTGTAACAATAAGTTAATACTAATTGTTTACTTTGATGTTATAACTTGCAGTAATAAGCAGGTGTTGACGTAATTAACATACTATGCTAATGTTTCTAGAAAAGTGCAAAGTGTTTGTGGATCCATCGCTTCTGAAGATTACTTACATTGATATTATTTGATTTTCTTTATAGATATTCTTATGAAGTTAAGATGACGCTTAGATATTGGTGCCTAGTTTTGGGAGGTTCAGTGGAATATATAAATTTACAACAGTATTAGCACCGATACATGTGACATCTGAATAAACAATAACTTTATCGATATCCTTTCCAACACTATGGTCAGTTATTCTCTGAAACACAGCGTTAGGTATTTTAATCCTAATATGGAAGACTTGGCCCTCTTAAAAGACCTGTTAGTGCATTTATTCTCATAATATATTTTGCTTCAGAAAGCACACCTATCTAATGACATATTCCCCTTTTAAACTAATTTAGCAAAATGGTTCATGCAAGAGAGAAAAGAAAATATCAATTTAGTATTTGGAGTTGGATAAGAATCTGAAAAAGAAAAACTTTTATTTATACCAGCTTTATAATCTCCACATACTTTGAGGTTTCCCTCTGCCTTATGCTCAGCCATTAATGGAGAGGACTGAATTCTTCATTCAGGAAGAACCATTTGTAAAAGACCTTCATTCATTAGTTTCCTCAGCTTTGTTATGACTATTGGTGTTACATGTATTTATAATCGTCTTTCATCAAAATAAGATGGCTTGATATTTCTTTGGAGAATACTATTGGAATTAAAACCTCTTAATCACCAAAGTTTTCCTGGATTAATATCGAATTAGTTCATGAATTAATGCTGAACTATTAACAATCATTATGTCCAAACCATACAAGCCATTTTTTTTTACATTCAGTAACAATAACTCTACTTCTATTTATTCTGTAACCGACTTCCACTAATGCATGACATTTTTTCTAAAATTCCAATGGATGATTCATGAAATTCATTTCGTTTGAGATCATACTTTCTTAATTTTGATCTGTTCAAATCAATTCAGAAATCCTGAGCCATTACAGTCACCTGATTGTCAGCATCAACGTGCATTTCTATGTAACATTATTGAGTTGTGCATTGATCGTTGGCGTGTTTTGAGGCTTGTCTTATAAACACTAACAGAATCTTGCCTTTTAATTTCGATAACCATTTTTTGTAGGAAAAACATACAGCATGAAATGTTGTTTTTTTTCCACACTTGATACAAGTTTCATCAAATACAGGACAGTTTGATTATGCAAGATTATATTCACAAAACAACATTTGTAACAAGATTAGTATATATATATTTCGTTTTTCTCATTTATCTGAAATTCTGAAACAATTTAAATCTGATTAAATGAATTCAATATATGCATTATTCGGGTTACTCGACAGAAGACACCGTAATACTTTTACACGATGTCCAAAATGATAACATGACACCTATGTGTCTCGTTTGAACGAATCGTATCAACTATTGCGTGCTGATCTGTATGTCCGTTTTTATCTAATTAGCAAATACTTGCTGACTCACGTAATATTTCAGAATAACTTTGAAAAGACTGGAGCCACACTTCTTTGTTTGATGTTGTGATAAGCCTTAGACCCTTTAAGCTAATGTCGATTTCTTTTGGGAAAGAAATGATGGTATTATCGAAGATTTTATGCTGCTAAACTTCATTATTTCAAGTTCCAGAAGTTTCTCTATTAACAAATATATATAAAAAAAAAAGAACTGTCACTTACAAGCCTCATTTCTAGATTAGTCGTGCATTGTTATTAACCGGTGACGCAATTGACGTATTTATCATACACTGCTCCTCCAAATGTAATATAGTGAGGTGCTGGTCAGAAGTTGTGTAATATAGTGTAACGCAGAGATGATAGTAGCTTAGTGAAATGTACTGTGGTGCTGTGTAGTTGTGTAGTGTAATGTAGTCTTCTGTAACATAGTATGTTGTAAGGTAATGTGTTTGGAGTAATATCCAATAATGTCATACTAAGCTAGCCCCTTTAAATATTTTCGTATCATATTTTCCAAAGTGTGAGATACTGCTCAAAGCGGCGAGCTGGTAGAATTTTTAGCACAACAGGCAATCATTTAGTTCTGAGTTCAGTCCCACTGTGTGGCACCTTGGGTATGTGTCTTCTACTATAACTTCTGGCCGACCAAACCCTTGTGGATTTGGTTGACGGAGATTGAAAGAAGTCTGTCGTATATTAATGTGTGTGTGTGTGTGTGTGTGTGTGTGTGTGTGTGTGTGTGTGTGTGCACTTGCACGCGTGTGTGTAAGTCTTTGTGTCAGTGTTTGTCCACCGCCACTGCTTGACAACTGGTGTTGATTTGTTTACGTTCCTGTAACTTAGCGGTCCGACAAGAGAGACCCTTAGGATAAATACCAAGCTTGACAAAAATGTAGGTAAAAGGGTCGATTCATTCGACTAAAAAATTATTAAAGGTGATACCCCAGAAAGTAATATCATGGACGACTGCACGAGTTGACAGTGTCTTGAGCCGCTCCTGATCGTGTTCGGTGAAGAGCCGGCAAGAGTGAAGTTGGTGTGAGATGTCAGCCAGCTCCGAGGAACAGGGACTACAGTAGTAACGGTAGAGAAGGCAGAGTAAGAAAACCGGTTA
This sequence comes from Octopus sinensis, assembly GCF_006345805.1. NCBI lineage: Eukaryota > Metazoa > Mollusca > Cephalopoda > Octopoda > Octopodidae > Octopus > Octopus sinensis. The sequence continues at coordinate 57,686,838 of NC_043006.1, forward strand.
GATTGTGATGGCAAACGACGGGGGACTTTGACTAGGACCCAGTATAGGACGTAGATATATGATATGTAGTAGCAACAACTCCATCTCGGACGTAGGATTAGTATTTGATTGAGGGTCACACTTAAGCTTCGTATAAAGATGGTAACTACTGGAAGCTGAAGTATTCTCTAGACTTGATGGTGAAGCTAATTTTCGTAATTTATTTTGGTTATCTTGAGGATATGAGATCACAAAATAAGATTATCAGGAATGGTAAAGCTTTTTGTTTACAGTGTATACGTTTGTAGTGAGTCAGGAAAGCTATTTTATGTTGCTGCGGCATTATACAGTTGTGCTATGGCATATTCCATCCAATCAGGGCTTGGCACGTAAGAATACAAAAGGTAGTTCTTTACCCAAGCAGAGAAGCGCGGTTTTTAACTAGTTGACGAAAAGACGTCACCGATGAACACTCGGCATCAAACCGAGAAACCAGCGGTCCCGAGGGACATGGCATTGAAGATACACGTTTACGTCTGAAACGACGCCGTGAGAAGTCCTCTCACTCAACCTTATTCAGGACCTTATCGTGTTCTTTTCCTTTCTAACAAACATTTCACCATTGACTACAATGGTTCCAGAGACACTGTCTCTGTTGATAGGCTTAAAAGGGCCAATACAGATGCTCATAACCCGGAGCCTCATATACCCCACACATACACCGCTTCACACACGTCTCCTCCACCCCCACCAACATACGGAACGACAACCCGCAGTGGTCGTCGTGTCCATTGGCCCAAGAGAATTTGTAAAACTATTTATATATGACCCATCCCTATATGCCTGTCATTGTCTCAATTTTGCACGCTTGCTTTTCTTAATGTATTCATTTCTCCCCCATTGTTTGAACATTTTGCTTTGCATTTTCTCCCTTTTCTTTCTTACTGTTGTTTATATCGACTTGTAGTCTGAACAGTGGGTACTGTAGTGAGTCAGGAAAGCTATTTCGTGTTGCCGCGGCAAAGTACAGTTGTGCTATGACATACTCCAATCAATCAGGGCTGGATGCGTAGGAATACAAAAGGAAGTTCACTGCAGAGCAGAGAAGCGCGGTTTTTAACTAGATGGCGAAAAAACGACACAGATGCTATAGTTCCCTTTTCAATATAAAACAGCTTCTAGTTTCTCACCACCAATCTCGTGCGGCCAACTTGGAGTTCTATCGGCTCTCGACTTGTCACCTACTGAACAACCTAGTTTATTTATGTTAACTTCGCTCCTCGAAAGTCTGGATGACATTAGCCACAATATTGCCTCATAATGAACTGTATATTTTCGTTTAAGCTAGCTTTGTTCCTATAAGTTTACAACGGCTTCCAACAGAATCAGTTTGTGCAAAAGTAAGTTATAATACTTTACCTGACTCACATATGCATACGGGCATACTACTTGCCAGCATTCGTTCCTATTTTAATAAAGTCACAATCTTCTGTTGTGTCTGGAGAGAGTCATTTTCTTTTTGTGCCTTATAATTTAACACACTCACCGGTAAAATTTCCACTTATTTCTTATTTTTATTTTCCTAAAATTTTCGTTGCGTCTTGCAACCTTTTCAAGACTATTGAAAAGGTTGCAAGATGTGTTAAATTATAAGGCACAAAAAGAGAATGACTCTTCCCACCAACAACAGAATATGCTTCAACACACGAACTCATATAAAGAATCTTGCAAACCAAATCCAAAAACGAAATAAAGTCACAATGTTTTGTTTAAAATCTGCCTTCTGATATTCATTACACAGGCTTCTCAAAAGCGCATTTAATGGACTTTGTCACGAACACTTTTCATACTTTAAATTAGTGATCACTCCACACTAAACGTTTTTCTAAAGTGTACGAATTTTATTATTCTGAGCAGAGCAGACGTTGTTAAATCCAGGTCTATTCGACCATTTTTATGACGAGATTAATTAAATGATCGAACAACTAAATACAGTTCACAAACCAGTGACGAAGCCACGGCATGGTCATTCCACCTGTTAGAAATAGTCTTTAGAAAGAAAAGATGCACTGGCGAACACAGTTATGAATACATGTGTACCAGAAAAAGAAAAGTGACTTGTCACTCACCGCAGAATAGTAGTTTAAACGATTAAAAGTCGACACAAAATGTAGAGCTGATATTTTTAGAAGTGGGTCGAGGCATCGTAATAATCGAGTGAATAGTATATATGGCTCTATAGATGACGTAAAGTAAATTAAAGGAACTTATATCACACATATGAAACCTCACTGAATAAGATACATAACTCTAAAACTGAACAGTTGTGATTGTTGTTAGTAAGCAGGTGATAAATAGTAATGCAAATGATTATTCTAGATGATACAAATGATTATCTCGTATGTTTGTTGTTCATTGACGTACCATCTTCAAACACAGAAGACAACCAATATTTTGTTTCAAGTGATTTATTATTGTATGTTAAAACAAACCATAACGTCATTGTTCCTGGTATCAAACCTACAGTCTGCCAATCTGCTGTCTCATCATCATCATGTTGTTCTGTTGACAATACTGTAGGATTTTTTGTTATCTATCTCTGTGTGATATCTCCACTTGTAGGGTGCTCACACATTTCCCTACAATGTTGTAGAAAGGAATGAAACGGCAGGAACATGAATAGCTGAACAAATAACAATAATAGTTTATTATTTCACAGAAGGAGTTACTTCATCGCTGGTCATCGGTAGCATGAACGCCTGGGTTAGGAAGGCAGCAGAGTCGGATTAAATCACCATGGTTAAAACAGTCTTGTTCGCCTTCGAGTCTGGTTCACCCCTTCGCTCGGAGCCTTGTCGGAATAGGTCTTAATTCATCGACCACCAAGAGCCAAGAGGCTTGGAATAGCGGGAAAAGTTAACTGCTCCTGATTACTGCGCATGCGCATCAGGGGACTTCCGGCGGCCTACCGGATGACACCAAATATTGCACATGCTCAGATAGACATCCCAAAATGGCGTCTGAAACCTGGCGTCACTACAATACTGATAACGTACTTACTATTCAGTGTCTCTTAATTCCCCTTCGTCTTCTACAAAATTGGAGAAAGAACTAATGGAGCATAACACCACCGACTCCAAATGATAAATTATCATTTCAACCTATACTTCACCGAGTTCATCTATCATTTATTACAAGTAGATTACATTAATAATTTACAAAATTAACTTTTCTTTATTTTGATCCACTGTTAAGTTGAATATTTTTTATAATACATATCAATTTATATGTTTTGTATAGTTGCTCGTACCATCAAAAGTGATGACATATGGAATTCATATTTTGTCAAGATTTTGAACTATGTCTTGTAAACACCGTGCTTATTTTGATTCTCTTCATTAACACCTACTCTTAATCTTCTGATGCAGTGGTTCTCTTTTTTATCTTTGATAGCACCCCTCCTTCCTTCTAAGTAATTGTTATACTTAGCACCCACCTATGTGGTGGGTCAGGTATCTTTGAATTAAGTTAACATGATAATTTATAAATTTTACTCTAAAATTAGATTGTATAAGCTTTTAAGAGTGAAATGATAAAAAGTTAATGAAGACAAAAATTGTAAGTTTACTTTATTCATTGCAAGTTTATGACTTCCCTGTGGCTTATGAGATCTTATTTTATTTCAATAACCATTACAAGTTTAATCATATATAATATCATATATCATATATTAACGAAGGCGGCGAGCTGGCAGAAACGTTAGCACGCCGGCGAAATGCGTTGCTGTATTTCGTCTGCCGTTACGTTCCGTGTTCAAATTCCGCCGAGGTCGACTTTGCCTTTCATCCTTCGGGGTCGATAAATTAAGTCCAGTTACGCACTGGGTCGATGTAATCGACTTAATCCGTTTGTCTGTCCTTGTTTGTCTCCTCTGTGTTTAGCCCCTTGTGGGTAGTAAAGAAATATATATTAACTACTATTCGTAAAATTTAGTATGTTAATTATGTTACCTCACCGCCCCCTAAAATATGAAACTTCCCTCGACACACCCAGCGCCCGCTTAGGGGCGGTACCGCCCACGTTGAGAAGCTTTGTTGTAACGGTTTACTCTCATCAACTCCTCTGTATCTATCTATTAATCTCCCTCTCTCTTTCTGTCTTATGGTCTTTTCATCTGAGATTTCTAATTCTGAGTCGAAGACTTTTGGTTTCTTGAGCTCATTTTTCTGCTTGCTCTATAGCGCCGCATGCACTCGGCTCTTGTTGCACAACATACATATATCCGTTTTTCAGGGATCTCCTGGAATTTCGAGACCTCCTCTCTGATTTCGTGCCTTGGATAGTTGATATTCATTGCTTTAGATGAGGCGGTGAGCTGGAAGAACCGTTAGCACTCTGGGCAAAATGCTTAGCAACATTTCGTCCGTCTTTACGTTCTAAGTTGAAATTCTGCCGAAGTCAACTTTGCCTTTCTTCCTTTCGGAGTCGGTGAGATAAGTACCAATTGAACACTGGGGTCGATGTAATCGACTTACCCCCTCTCCCAACATTGCTGGGCTTGTGGCAAAATTTGAAACCAGTGTATAGTATATATGTATGTATGTATGTATGCATGCATGTACGTACGTGTCTTCATCTTTATGATGATGATTATCATCATTTTTCCATGTTTGCATAGGTCAAACGGAATTTAATGAGGCAGAATTTATTGTTTACCCCTCAGTCAGCTTTGATTGAATTGTATTCCTTCAATGAAAAACCCATCCTTTTTTTTCCTTCCATACATATGTATGTATGTTAGGTCACTTGTGACGTCTCTTATGTGTGCTGCAGGTGACATCGAATCCAGTGATCTGTTGCATGATCGAATCGTTGATCACTAAACCGGCACCCACAACCGGACTAGCCTAGTGAGAAGAGTTGCTAGAAACCCCAACAGGACGAAACAACTAGACCTGTCAAAAGTACGGATGAACTCAGTGTAGGTCCAACGACTATTAGCAATGACACGGCCTCTCACAAAGTCGGGTTGGGCTGCGGCTTGCTGGTAGACCACTGAGTGTTGAGCCACCCCTCAGCTTTTGTTCAAGTATGTCTCTTCTATTTGAGGGTTCTTTCCGCAGTGTGTGTCATAAAAAAACCCCTCAAATGTGACACGATAAGCACTTGACTGGAACCCGCAGGGGAAGAGGAAGCGAGGACGCCCGAAGCAGGCATGAAAGCGGGAGCATTTTGAACAAGCTCAGGACCACCGGCCTGACATGGGAAGCAGCCAAGAAACACGCCAATGACCGCAAAAAGTGGAAAACAACTGTTGAGGTCCTATGCTCCACAAGGGGCAAAAAGGATAAGAAGAAGAAGAAGATGTCTCTTCTGAGAAATGATCACTCTAATATAAAACCAGATATGCAGGGAATGCATTGGTAATTTTGAGGATCTTTTCCTTGAGCTTGAGATCACGGTGCTCCCACATTCCTGAGCGTGTGACCCATATTGACACTAAATATTGGGTTGTCCGGAAAGTTCGTGCCGATTTTTAAAGGAAAGAAAAAAAGGCCAATAAATACTTGCCATTACATTTTTAATCAACCAAATATGAACCATTTTGATCATGTCAATAGGCTGGAAACATAGGCTCGGGAACAGGGTGTGCGGAGGTTGGTTGTGGGGATGGGTGAAAGCACCCTACACCTTAAAATTCTTTTGGAGTGGGGGCAATGAAAAGGTTTAGAACATGCCCCTGGAACAACTTCATCGCCAAAACGAAACGAACATACGCCTGAAAAACTTCATCGCCAAAACGAACATTACTATTCCATTATTGGAATTATCTGATTCGATTGATGTACAAATATAATATTGGTTTCAAACATTTTAGCACAAGGTCAGCAATTACATTGACTCAAGTGCTCACTTGATACTTATTTTATTGACCCCCAAAAGGGATGAAACGTAAAGTCGGCGACATTTGAACTCAGAACGTAAAGGCAGACGAAATGCCACTAAGCATATTGCCCGGCGAGCTAATAATTCTGCCAGCTCACCGCCTTATGTACAAATATCCCTTCTTCTAAGAAGCACAAGGCCTGAGACTTTAGGGGACTATTCGACTACATCGACCCCAATGTTTCATTGGTATTTAATTTATCGACCTCGAAAGGATAAAAGGTAAAGTCGACCTCGGCGGAATTTGAACTCACATCGTGCAGACGGACGAATTACCTATTTCTTTATTACCCACAAGGGGCTAAACACAGAGGGGACAAACAAGGACAGACATAGGTATTAAGTCGATTACATCGACCCCAGTGCGTAACTGGTACTTAATTTATCGACCCCGAAAGGATGAAAGGCAAAGTCGACCTAGGCGGAATTTGAACTCACAACGTAACGCAGACGAAATACCGCTAAGTATTTCGCCTGGCGTGCTAACGATTCTGCCAGCTCTCCGCAGGACGAATTACCACTAAGCATTTCAGCCGCTGTGGTAGCGATTCTGCCAGCTCACCGCCTTAAATGTAATCTTTTCTACTCTAGGCACAAGGCCCGAAATTTTGGGGGAGTGGGTGCCAGTCGAGTAGATTGACCCAAGTACGCAACTGGTACTTAATTTATCAACCCCAAAAGGATGAAAGGCAAAGTTGACCTCCGTGGAATTTGAGCTCAGAACGTAAAGACAGACGAAATAAAATATTCTTTTCTACTCTAGGCACAAGGCCCGAAATTTGGGGGAGGGGTGACAGTCTATTAGATGGACCAGTACGCAACTGGTACTTAATTTATCGACCCCGAAAGGATGAAAGCAAAGTCGACCTCAGCGGAATTTGAACTCAGATCGTGCAGATGGACGAATTACTACTAAGCATTTCGCCCACCGTGCTAGCGATTCTGCCAGCTCGCCACCTTAAGTATAATATTAATTCTTTCTACTGGAGGTACAAGGCCTCAAATTTGTGGGGAGGAGACTAGTCGATTACACCAACCTCAGTGTTTCACTGGTACTTAATCTATCGGCCCCAAAAGGATGAAAGGCAAAGTCGACCTCGGCGGAATTTGAACTCAGAACGTAGTGACGGGTGAAATACCGCTAAGCATTTCGTCCAACTTACTGACGATTCTGCCAGCAAGCCGCATTAGATATAAAACTAATAATAATAATAATTATTATTATTATTATAATTATCATCATCATTATTATTATTATTATTATTATACCTGAAGGTCTAATGAGCGTTCTGCAAGCTTTGTAGGACCGAAAAAATTGCACTGATATTACTTTGTCAACGATAAACATACTCGTCTAGAAGTTGACAGCCATCATCATGTATGTACGAATGTAAACGTGTATGTATATACGTACGTATGTATATATTTGTATGTATGTATATTATTATGTATGCACACATGTATGTATGTATGTATGTATGCATTTATGTATGTGTTTGTATATAAGTAAGGATATATATACATATACATATATATATATACATACATATATATATATATATATACATACATACATACATACATATATACATACATACATATATATATATTATATATATATTATATATATATATTTGTATGCATGCATGCGTGTATATGCAGTAGAGAAAACTAGGGGGAAATATGAAAAAAAAATTATGAGAATGAGACTAAGAGAGAGAGAGAGGCTGAAATATAGATATACAATTAGAGAAGATTTATAGATACATGGATCAGACACACCTAAAGGTGATTCGTGTTTAACAATGTTTATATGGCGACATGTCGTCACATGTTGGTAAGGCTATGTTAAATATATGAAAAGCTTCGCTGCTGAAGAATCTGTTTGAGTTTGTAAATTCTGAAGAAATATCGGTTTGTATTTCTTATAGCTTCGTAATTAGAAATTCACGTCAGATCTGATTACCCTTCTTGTTAAAACAGACTGTCAAATATCTCAGTTAAGGCTAGACTAGACATCAAATTATCATTTTGCCCATCTTCTTATTGCTAGTGTCTGATTCAAACTGTGTACATACGCACAACCAGACACACACTCACATCACTCTTTCTCATAGACACAGAAGATACAGACAGTCTAACACAGTTAGAATGAAAAACCTTCAATGAAAAACCCATCCTTTTTTTTCCTTCCATACATATGTATGTATGTTAGGTCACTTGTGACGTCTCTTATGTGTGCTGCAGGTGACATCGAATCCAGTGATCTGCTGCATGATCGGATCGTTGATCACTAAACCGGCACCCCCAACCGGACTAGCCTTCAACCAGGACTTCAACCGGACTTCAACCAGGGTTCCGCCAGTACAGTCCAGGGGTTCCGCAAGAAGTTACAAAACTGCTAAAATCGGCAGTAATTTTTATTTCTCTTGTGCAGATATGTGTGCATAAGATTATTAAATTATTGCACAGGGGTTCCTCGAGCCAGTGGAATGTTTCCTTGGGGTTCCGCTCCAGCCAAAAGGTTGAAAAGCACTGGTCTAACATAATGCATACACACACACACATATACATAAACTAAAAAAATACTCATTATAGACGTACACATGCATTTACACTCCCTCTCACAAACATGTGTACATATCCAAACAATTACCTTGCCACACACACTCACACAAATCATTCTCATCATCATCATCATTGTCGTTTAACGTCCGCTTTCCATGCTAGCATGGGTTGGACGATTTGACTGAGCACTGGTGAACCAGATGGCTGCACCAGGCTTCAATCTTGATCTGGCAGAGTTTCTACAGCTGGATGCCCTTCCTAACGCCAACCACTCCGAGAGTGTAGTGGGTGCTTTTACGTGCCACCGGTACGAGGGCCAGTCAGGCGGTACTGGCAACAGTCACGGAAAATTGTTTTTTTTTTTTTTCCGTGTCACCTGCACACCGGCAAAAGTGCCAGTAAGACGACGCTGGTAACGATCACGCTCGAATCGTGCCTCTGGCACGAACGCAAGTTAGCTGCTCTGGCAACAAGGGAAACACACACACACATACATATATTATGGACTCTCCCGTTGAAGACGACGTATGAGTTCAGCTTTTGCCGAACGACCTGCACACATCATTTGTTTATAGTGATCAAATGTTCGTGCCGAACATTATCTCACTCTCTCCATCGGATCGACGTTGTCTGAACAGGGGCACAGTGTACCACGCATCAGGTACCGAAGTGATAGCAGAGCAAAGATGAAGTGTTTAGCTCCAAAACACAACGCACCTCCCACTCTAGGAATTGAAATCACGATCAAGCAATCGTAAGTGCAATACTCTAACCGCTAGGCCATGCACCCTCACACACACACACACATACATACATACACACACACACGAAAAGTTCCTGGTTTTAAGGATATTGTAAAAGGCGAGGTTGGAAACCCAACCTTCTGAGTTCTTTTGCAGGGCTTAGTAAAAATGAAGGACCACTGCAACAAGTGTGTGAATCTGAGAGGGGAATATGTTGAATAAAATGATAAGTAACTGACCCTCCTACATTTTCTTTTACCTAACGCCAGGAACTTTTCAGCAGACCATGGCATATAGGTATATATATATATATGTGTGTGTGTGTGTGTGTATGTATGTGTGTATATGTATATATATATATATATAATATATATATATATATAATGCAAATACATGAACATGTATGTATACAAATACATGTATACACGCAAACACAAAATCCAAGTTCTTCCGATATAATTGTTCATTTGCTTAGCATTTACTCATGGCAGCATGGGTTAGACAAAAAGTTATTTGAAGCAGGATTTTATGGACAGATGTTCTTCCTGTCATCAACCTTTAACTGTTTGTCAAGTAAGGGATTTTTCTTTTGTAGATCTTGGAAATCACAGAACAACTGGTCTATAACATGAATAAAGGGATGTATGCATCATGTCACCGTTTCACTTGGATGGTGGCAAGAAAAGCTGTGGAATGTCAGCACTCAGGATCTAGTTAATTTGATTCACAGATTCTGCATGTTTTTTTTAAGGAAGTAAAAAATCTGAAAATCGGTTGTATTGATGTAGTTTTCCACTCTTATTGCTGTAAATCCACGATCTTGTGAAGAAGAAGTTACAGAGGTTTAAAAATAAAAAAAAAAATCTTTGTATTTTTAGTCAATAGTGAGACAGTGGTGTCAACTTTAAGGTTGTTCCCTGTGAAATTTATAGTTTAGCTTCTGTGAAATGACCTGTTACCTGTGGTTGCTTTATGTGTACTTCAGTATTATGTATACCTTTTATGTACATCATTAATATATAAGTTCATGTATTCATATGTAAGTTTATATGTACATATGAATCAATTTAACCAGATCCAATACACAAAAAACACACACACATGAACGCACATATATACCCACACACACATATACACACACAAATACCTCCTCACACACAACACCCACACATACACATACGTACATACACGCACACATACACACACACACACACGTGCAGTACAGACGGGTGAGGTGAAAGACATCACAACGTGCGATTGTCATAGTAACAAGCTGTTAATCTTTTCTGCTCTAGACACAAAGCCCAAAATTTTTTGAGAGGGGGCCAGTTGATTAGATCAACTCCTGTATGCAATTGGTACTTAATTTATCAACCCCAAAAGGATGAAAGGCAAAGTTGACCTCAACAGAATTTGAATTCAGAACATAAAGACAGACAAAATACTACTAAGCATTTCACCAGGCATGCTAACGTTTCTGCTAGCTGGCCGTCTTGGTAACAATCTGTTAATGCCTCGCTGTCTGTTGATTAGCTAAAATTACCCAAATTTCCCAACTTTAATTAAAAAAAAACATTAGATTCTTTAATTTATGAGACAAAGTAATTGGTTTATCATATTCAGAGTTGCATCGATACACCAAAATTGAAAGCAATCTGAGCAAAATTAAAGGGGACTGATTTTGTGAATCAATTTAACTAGATCCCAGCACTCCTTCACAGATGCACATAAACACTCATATACATACAGACAGAGGGAGGTGAGGCAATAATGCCAATCCAGAAACCGGTCCACGTGAGTCCTAACACTTGAATGTATGCTAAGAGATTGTCTTAGCCCATTTATCTTTGGATGGTTGATTTCTGTAGTTATTATCGGTGTATTTTGGCAATTAAGATAAGAGTTTTGACTGTTATTTCCAGCAGGTAGACATACATATTATGTCCTTTGATTAATTGTAATCCTTCAGCAACAGACAGATATGTGTTTATGTTCTCCTCTGTGAAGGAGCTGGCTTCAACAAAGATAAAAGGTTCTATTGTTACAATGTAGATATAAAAACAATGTCACACTTTAAATTTGAGGAAAATCTTGCATAATTTTACTGTTCCACTTACAGATTCTGTTTGTAATGTGCAAGTTCTTTTTCTGGAAACCCAAGCTTATCCAGATTGCCACTTAAGCATGCATGGCAAGCATCCATGCTTGTATACATCTTTGTATGTGTGTGTGTGTGTGTAATTATTCAGTTTTATTTCAAAATTTCTTGCCAATAGAGAAACAGCTGGTTTCTCACCTAGATCCAAGGCTCCTTCGTGGGAATTTCAACAACACCAACAGGGTATTTTTGTATGTATACATGCAAATTTGTATGTTTTCTTTTATGTACGTAGTTTTATGCATATAATTGCATATCTAGACATGCTCATATATACTTAAATAGATATACTTATACATTTATATACTTGTATATTTATATACTTGTAGTTGATGACGATGTCCAACCCATGCCAGCATGGACAACGGACATTAAATGATGATGGTACTTAAATTTAAATATATACTTATGTATGTCTGTATACTATAAGCTTCCACACATTTTCTACCTACCAAAATCACTCACAAAGCAGTGGTCAGCCTAGGGCTGTAGTAAAGATACTTGCTCAAGATGATACACACAAGGACTAAATATTAAACCATGTGGTTGCAAAACAAATTACTTAACCACACATCCATGTCTAGTCTGTCTTGGAAATGCTTGAGAAATTGCCACAAAATGAACATCACAGCTGGGCCTTTATTAGCGTATCTTAAGGCCTGGGAACCCTGGGCTGTTGTCCAGGGGTCACACAGATCTAGAGATCTCAATGCTAATCTATGTATGCTCAGGTTGTGTATGAAGTGGTCCCAGTGCATTGCTTTCCCTATAAAGTTGTTAAAATGGTTTTAACTCTTCATGTAGGTCAGTGGTTTACAAATGGGATTCATATAGCCCTTGGGGTCCATATAAAATTTTATTGTTAAAATTTATCTGTGTAGGAGTGGCTGTGTGGTAAGTAGCTTGCTTATCAACCATATGGTTCCGGGTTCAGTCCCACTGTGTAGCACCTTCAGCAAGTGTCTTCTACTATAGCCTAGGCCCGACCAAAGCTTTGTGAGTGGATTTGGTAGACGGAAACTGAAAGAAGCCCGTCGTATATATGTATATATATATATATGTGTGTGTGTGTATATGTTTGTGTGTCTGTGTTTGTCCCCCCAACATCGCTTGACAACCAATGCTGGTGTGTTTACGTCCCCGTAACTTAGCAATTCGGCAAAAGAGACCGATAGAATAAGGCCTGGGGTCGATTTGCTCAACTAAAGGCAGTGCTGCATCATGGCCACAGTCAAATGACTGAATCAAGTAAAAGAGTAAGAGTATCAAAGTGCTAGTAGTAGTTATAGTTGTGGTGGTGGTGGTGGTGGTGGTAGTGGTAGTAGTAGCAGTAGTAGTATTAGCAGCAGCAGCAACAGCTTCACCTGTAGCTGCAACTACAGCAACAGTGGTGACAGTTGTAGTAGTAGTAGTAGTAGTGGTGGAGGTGGTGGTGGTGGTAGTAGTAGTAGTAGTAGCTGCAGCAATTCACAGCCTTTTTCTCTTCACAACCATTGTACTGCACTCAGATCTACCTTTCTAGCCCCACTTTTTTTTTTTTAAATATTTTGTTTTAATGAAGAATTTTTAGATGAAGATTAATAAACTGACCAAATTTTTTTATTTATCTTTTTTTTTTAAATTTTTCCCCAGGGCCTACATTCATCAAAAGTACTAAAACAGTGAGTATCCTCTTCTTTTTTTTTTTTATTTAGCTTTGTTTCTGAAACATTGCATCCTTCTTATATCTTTTGTGTGATCATGCTGGGGTACCATCTTGAGGGGTTTTATTCGAACGAATTAACCCCACTACTTATTTCTTTTCAAACCTAGTACTTATTCTATCAGTTTCTTTTGCTGAACTGCTAACTTACAGGGATGTAAACAAAGTAACAGCAGTTGTTAAGTGGTTGTGGGGGACAGACACAAAAACATAGATTATATACATATATATATACACACACGCACATACATATATATATATTTATATGTATATAAAACTTACTTGGAAAAGGATGCGTGGCATTTGATTATATGATAATGATATATCTTTCTGCCCATTACCTTCGTAAAGACAAAATGTGTTTATACTGTCTCTTCTCATACTAGCATTCATAATAATTTTTCTATCATCTTGGCTTACCAGTCCTCACCGTTTGTTTTTACTGTTTTGTTCTCACTGTCCTGTTCTTGTTACCACTTTCACCCTCCGCAAAAAATCCCCAATTTTATTTAATTTGTTTTGCGGGAAGGACTGTTTCAATGAAGTCGCGTCTTGTCCTTGCCTTCGAAATGCAGAGTAGATGAAACAGGGACGACAGAAGAAGGGGAATATTCTTTATGTTGTATGTCTCGTTTCTCTGTTTGTTTTTTTTTGCTGTTCGAAAAAAAGTTAGTTTTCTATGTTTTTGTTTTTATGTTTTCGTTTCTCATTGTGTTCGTTTTTTCTATGTCCTGTACCCATATATGCATGTATATATACATATATATGTAGGTATGTACATATATGTATGTATATATGCATATATTTATATATTATTTATATTACACACACACACATACACATATATATACAGGGTTCGTATCCCGGACAAGCCCAATTTTTTATGGGTGTTGGAGTGGCTGTGTGGTAAGTTGCTTGCTTGCGAACCACAGTGATGTCGCAACTCATTTCTACAGCTGAGTGAACTGGAGCAACGTGAAATAAAGGCTCTTGCTCAAGGGCACAATGCATGGCTCAGTCCGGAAATCGAACTCACTATCTCAGGATTGTGATTCTGATGCTCTAAAAACTAGGCCATGCGCCTTCATGCAAGGTCAGCAAAACACATGAAATTAAACTACAAGGTTTTCCCTGTCCCACTTTTATTAAGAAATGAACAAAGCACAATAATGTACATTAGGCTTTATTCTTAAGATTATTTTTATTTTACTTTATATCAATATATTTTATATTCATGGAAGCAGGGTTAAGAAGCTTGATTCTCAGTTATGTGGTCACTGGATCAGCCTTACAGCATGGCACCTTGTGCCTTCTACTGTAGCCCCAAGCAGACCAAGTCTTTGTGAGTCGATTTGATTGACAACAACTGAAAGAAGCCTGTAATATATTCTTTTACTCTTACTTGTTTCAGTCATTTGACTGTGGCCATGCTGGAGCACTGCCTTTAGTCGAGCAAATCAACCCCAGGACTTATTCTTTGTAAGCCTAGTACTTATTCTATTGGTCTCTTTTGCCGAACCGCTAAGTTACGGGGATGTAAACACAAGCGATGTTGGGGGACAAATACAGATACACACACACACACATATATGAATATATATACATATATACGACGGGCTTCTTTCAGTTTCCATCTACTAAATCCACTTACAAGGCTTTGGTCAGCCCGAGGTTATAGTAGAATACACTTGCCCAAGGTGCCACGCAGTGGGACTGAACCCAGAACCATGTGGTTCACAAGCAAGCTACTTACCACACAGCCACTCCTACGTCTATATGTATATATTTATGTGTATGTATATGAGTGTGTATGAATGGTAGTGTGTATATGTGCATGTGTGTATAAAGTACCTTGTGATAGATGTAAATGAGAGTGTCACCATCATACAAGCAATGATTTGTTTCTAATCTAATCTCCCAAGAGTGAAGTTTTATGGCCTAGTGGTTAGGCAATTCAGATCACAATTGTAAGATTTTGAGTTCAATTCCTGGCAATACATTGAGTCCTTGAGCAAGACACTTTATTTTATGTTGCTCCAGTCCACTCAGCTTGCAAGAGAAGTACTTGTATTTCAAAGAGTGAGTCTTTTCATACTCTGAGTCATACTGAATCTCTTTCGGAACTACATTGAGGTTATGCATGTCTGTGGAGTTCTCAGCCACTTGCATGTCAATTTCACAAGCTGGTTATTTTGTTGATCAGATCAACTGGAACCCTCGTCATCAGAACCAACGAAGTACCAGTTTAAATCTTCCAAGAAAACCTGTTTAGCCATGGGGAAATATCAGCTTGCTTGGAAATAACAACAAATGTGAACACACACACACACACACACACATGTTAGCTGCAAGAATGACTGTGTGGATGAGAAGTTTGCTTCCCAAATACATGGTTCCACATTCAGTCCCTCTGCAAGTGTTTTCTACTATAGCCCTAGGCCAACCATAAGCTTGTGGCTGAATTTGGTAGGTGGGAAACTGCAGCGTTGTTCATCAAAAATGACTGTAAAACATGTTTATAAAGAAGAGTTGTTTGCTTCATACTCCTCGTGTGCCGAGGAGGTATGACAGAAGTAAATAGACAACCTTATACATTCAAATTATTTATTGATTATTATAATGTGAATATCTAATATCTAGGAGTCATACCCTTTGCATTTTTCAATGCAAGGGTCCTATAAGGCATGCTACTGATCAGACAATAACAAAGTGAAGGGTCCTGTCAGAGAGTCTTAAGTTACAGGGATGTAAACACACCAGCATCGGTTGTCAAGTGATGTTGGGGAGACAAACACAGACACACAAACACACACATATATATATATATATACGACGGGCTTCTTTCAGTTTCCATCTACCAAATCCACTCACAAGGCTTTGGTTGGCCTGAGGCTATAGTAGAAGACACTTGCCTAAGGTGCCAAGCAGTGGGACTGAACCTAGAACCATGTGGTTGGTAAGCAAGCTACTTACCACACAGCCACTCCTGCGTGTGTTTATGTCTATTTACAAATAGATAGATAGGCAGACAGACAGACAGGCAGGAAGAGAGAAAGAAAGCGAGAGGGAATGTGAGAGAGATGAAGGCCGATGGAGGTATGAGGAGATCTGAGGTGATATTACAAAGATGTTATTTCACCTTGAATAAAGTTCTTCTCTCCTTACCAACATAAAACAACAATTTTCAGTCAAAATTCTTGACATGTCTGTAAATATATACATTTACTAACCAAGTAGCAAGAAATTTATCTCTAAGGCCATAGGTCAGATGGTGTTCAGTTTCTTGACACAGTTCATTACATTAGTCTCTGTTTCTGGGTGGTGGCGCTGGTGATACTAGTCGTCTTAGTCATCAAGTTGTTGTTGATGGTGGTGGTAAAGGTGATGGTGTTGATAGTAAAGGTGATGGCCTGTTGTTACACAAGTGAGGGTGCTGGTAGCTATAGTGAGGTAGGTGTTACAGTTTTTTAATCCCTACTTGGCTTATGTCAAGCTGAATTAAATAAACTTAGGATTGTAAGCCCCCACCTCGTCTGCTTGTTAAGATGGAAGATTGTGCTTCAAAGTTGATTTGGGTGCTATTTCTAACAGCCCAATTAACTATATAAAAGCTCTATTATTATTATTATTATTATTATTATTATTATTATTATTATT
Source organism: Octopus sinensis (assembly GCF_006345805.1). Taxonomy (NCBI): domain Eukaryota; kingdom Metazoa; phylum Mollusca; class Cephalopoda; order Octopoda; family Octopodidae; genus Octopus; species Octopus sinensis. The sequence goes on from NC_043006.1 coordinate 57,703,591, forward strand.
GTTGATGACTTTTAGACAAATGTTGGTAGTCACAGTAGTGGTCATGGTAGTATTGGTCATAGAACAAGGCTGGTGAGAATTGTGGAAATTGTAATCATATTGAAGGCCGTAGAGATAATGGTTGAAGTCTTAAGGTGGATGGTGGGGTGATATAATGTGGATGGTGGCGGTGGTGGTGGTGGAAATGATGATGTTTGTTGGGGTGTGTTTTCTTGCTGTGCCCTCATTGTAGAGTAAATTGTGTGTTTTTGACAAACAACTTATTATTAACTAACAGACACAAATGTAAATTGATGCTTGTACATATATATATATATACCCCTAATTTATGTATGCACATGCATGTATATACATGTATGTGTTTATGTAAATGCTTTCTACAATTGTGCACATGCATGTATTAAGATTGTTTAATCAAAACACAACTTTAATAATGTGGACTTGATTTAATATATGTAAATGTATTAAGTCTACTTCAAATCTAATGGTTCATTAGGTCATAGCTTATCCAGGTTTCTGCATTTAGAAGATTGAGGGTTAAAGACTATACCTTAAGATAATGCCAGTCCATTACAGATACAACTCCCTGTCCAAGCTATCTCTGGTATTCATTTTCAGTTTCATTTATCGAAGGAAATTTGCTTTGCTTTTAGATATGATTCATGAACATCACTCAGCATGTGACATTCAGTAACATCCTTTCAATATCTGTTATATGGCAGCAATCAGCGATGACAACTTCTCTAACTGCTGCTGCCACAGTATCATCAGTCTGCAATCTGGTTAGTGTAAATGTTAGGTAAGGTTTCAGCCAATCATATTAATGAACATTAGACTTAGAGATAAGACAGGCACAGAGACAACAAAGATGGCAAGATAATGTAAAGAGAACAACAAATAGTCAAAGTAAAGGCTACTTTCTTCTATGATAGTTCACCATTTCTCATGGCATCAGCAGACTAAATGGCAAAGCATTGCCCTGGAGGATAACAAGGGAGATGCATTAGAACAGCCACTCTGATTCACAGGGCTCGCACTTGCGGACAGTCATCTCCGCCCTGATAGCAGTGAGCAGTTATATGGTGTAGGGATGTGGATGGCAAGTACACCAGCAGTCTCAGCTGCCACAGGCTTGACCATAAACCGGTCAGACAGTGACCAATACATTGACAGTTTGTTTTTCTCTGACAAGCAATAAAACCTGGGCTGGAAACTGCCAACACCAAATTGCCACTGGAGAAGGTATCACAGCATGTGGCATCCCAGATGAAGGGCCTACTGCTGCAGAATGGGAATGTTGGGAAGGATATCCAGCAGCAGAAACCACGGCAAAGCTGACAGTAGAGTTTGGTGCAGTTGTCTGATTTTCCAGTTCTTGTCAAACCATCCAGTCCATGCCAGTAATAAGGAAGGACAACATTGAGATGATGATGACTCCTTTCTGAGAAACTTTCTTTGTCACAGGTTGGTATATCTTTGGATATTTCATTTTATCAGCCGCTTTACTGTGTTCTTTTAACTCCCACACATACACCAAGTGGAGGCACTGTCACTGATTTTATTCAATCCATTTTTACCCACACTGTTGAATTCTTGGCTATTGATGATCTTGAGTCAGTTGTTGCATCTGACCAAAGGGACAGCAAAATTATGGTACTGTCAAAAATTACCAAAATGTTTTCCTTTGTCTCTAAATAGAGATATAATCAGGCATATGTGATGATTTCCTCTTTGATGCAACACGCTCAATTCTAAAAGAAGAGGAACAAACACAATGCCATATCCAAAACTAGAGCATTAGCATCAATGTATGAGAAATATGAATAACTGGAATTATTGGTTATGATATCAGACCTTACCTTTGTAAGAAAACCTGCTCATTAAAGATCATATCTACAAACTAAGTTTTATCACTTGTCTCTTTCTAGATGTGCATGTGACCTGTGTTTCGCTTTGTATGTTGTTGATATTAAGTCAATCATGACAATATCATTCTCTTCTGACAAGATAATTACCCAGCAGAAACACCGATGGTATGCAAATGTGAAATGTATAAATCCATAATTGCATGTTATATATTTAGGATTTGAGGGAGAAAGAAATAAACGAAACCAAATTTTATATGGTTATTAAACAGTGTCGTTTCATTATTGCACTAAATAAAGATGTGCAGGCTTGAAACACATTGAGAAGCAAAGCAAATATCTTTATTAAATGAAGGAAGTGAACCGGCCAAGTCATTAGGGATATTTTTTCCAGCGTTCTATGCCCTGAATTTAAATCCTGCTTAAGTCAACTTTGCAACTTTAGCTTTCAATTGAATAAGTGGAATTGTTAGAACAGTGGATGAGATGATTTGTGATGTCTATTTCTTTTACTTGTCTCGGTCATTTGATTGCAGCCAAGCTGGAGCACCATCTTGAAAGGTTTTAGTTGAACAAATCACCCCCAGGGCTTATTTTTAATGCTTAGTACTTATTCTATTGGCTTCTTTTGCTGAACTGCTAAGTTACCGAGATGTAAACACACCAACAATGGTTGTCAAACAGTGATGGGAGGGGGGACAAACACAGATACAAACACACACACATACATATATATATACACATGTATATACAATGGGCTTCTTTCAGTTTCTGTCTATCAAATCCACTCACAAGGCTTTGGTTGGCCTGAGGCTATAGTAGAAGATACTTGCCCAAGGTGCCACACTGTGGACCTGAACACAGAACCATGTGGTTGGGAAGCAAGTTTCTTATCACACAGCCTCATCTGCACCTATTTGATTACTTTTGTTTTTTAATCTTTTATCAGGATGGAAGCTGGCACCAATGACTCTTTAAAGTCTTCCCTGACTGATGAGAGAGAAGGAAGAAGTTATTGCCAAACTGTTGATTTAATAAAAATATCTCCAACAGAGCAGACTTATCTAAAGCTACCTAACGTGGTGATGATTAACCAAATAATAGATTAGGTCTACCATCCAGTGGTCATGGAAGGATTTGAACTCACAACACAGAGAGTTGGAAGAAATACGGTAAAGTATCCGGTCAGATATTCTTATAGTCCTACTAATTCATCATACTACATCAGTACTTTTTTTTATCAACCCTGAATGGATAAGAAGCCTTGTGGAAGCATGTGGCTAGGTGGTTAAGGTGTTGGACTCATGATTGTAGTTTCGATTCTTGGACCAGGTGATGCATTGCATTCTTCAGCAAAACACTTCATTTCATATTGCTCCAGTACACTCAGCTGGCAAAAATAAGTAATCCTGTGATGGAACAGTGTCCCTGAAAACTGGCCCTTATGAGTTTGCCTGACTCTGAGAAGCTTACTTTTTTTATGGTTGGTCTTGACAGGGATTCAAAACATATGCAACTCATGAGGCATTGTGTCTGCTGTTTTAACAACTAAGCTATTTTGCTACCCAGTTTCTATAATACAGTTCTATATTTAAGAGATGAGGAATTATGTACATTATTTACATTTGACGGATATTTGTCCTTATCATATGCCCACGGGCATAAGGCGTAGTGGTTAAGAGCGCGGGCTACTAACCCCAAGATTCCAAGTTCGATTCCAAGCAGTGACCTGAACAACAATAATAATAACAACATCGAAAAATACCTTAGGAATGAGAACCCAGGTTTGAAATTTTCCCAAGACACCTGATGAAGGCTGGAGGATAAATCAGCCGAAACGTGTTAACAACAGACAAGATGAGGACAAATATCAGTCAAATGTAAATAATATAAATAATGTACAATTTCTATAATCTTCTCCAAAAAAGTGCTTCTTTGCATTTGTGCAAAGAAGTTAAAAACTTTTTTTTACCTGGCTCATAATGATGGCTTTTGATCTAGGTTTAAGTTAAGGTAGCATGTTTGCAGAATCGTTAGCACGCTGAACAAAATGCTTAGTGGGATTTCACTTGTGTTTATGTTCTGAGTTCAAATTCCACCCAGGTCTTCTTTTGCTTGTCATCCTTTCAGAGTTGATGAAATATGTACCAGTTGAGCAGTGGGGTGGTGAGCTTGGAGAAACGTTAGCACGCCGGGCGAAATGCTTAGTGGTATTTCACCTGCCGCTACGTTCTGAGTTCAAAACTCCGCCGAGGTTGACTTTGCCTTTCATCCTTTCGGAGTCGATTAAATAAGTACCAGTTACGCACTGGGGTCGATATAATCGGCTTAATCCATTTGTTCTCTCTGTGTTTAGCCCCTTGTGAGTAGTAAAGAAATATGTATTTCGCCTGCCACTACGTTCTGAGTACAAAATTCCGCCGAGGTCGACTTTGCCTTTCATCCTTTCGGAGTTGATTAAATAAGTACCAGTTACGCACTGGGGTCGATATAATCGGCTTAATCCATTTGTTCTCTCTGTGTTTAGCTCCTTGTGAGTAGTAAAGAAATATGTATTTCACCTGCAGCTACGTTCTGAGTACAAAATTCCGCCGAGGTCGACTTTGCCTTTCATCCTTTCGGGGTCGATTAAATAAGTACCAGTTACGCACTGGGGTCAATCTAATTGACTTAGTCCCTTTGTCTACTCTTGTTTGTCCTCTCTATGTTTAGCCCCTTGTGAGCAATAAAGAAATAAGAAGTTGAGCAGTGGGGCTGATGTAATCAACTTACCCTTCCCCTCAGACTTGCTGGCCTTATGCCAAAATTTGAAACTGATTTAGGTACAATTCCAGCAACATTTTAACATTTTCTTATTATTATCAAAGAATGTATATGTGTATTTTAATACTTTTGTGACAACCAGTACTTAACACAACAAAGCTTATACAAAGCTTTGCATTTTACTTTTGACAATCTTTTTCTAAAAAATTGAAACCAGTCAAGTGAATAAACATCTTTAAAATTGCATTTTCAAACCTTCTTTCATATATATTTCCGTTCGTGTGGCACCTTACAACTTCACTTTGTTATATATGTGTGTGTGTGTGTGTGTGTGTATATATATATACTAACATGAAAACACAACATATATATGTATATATATATCCAAACATGAAAACACATATATATAAGTATATATATATATATATAATGTAAAAAATAACACAGATGGATTGTGTTATTATTTATTCTTCCCCTAACTCATTACCTTCCATACATTTGGATCCACAGTTTATAGTTGATGGGGGAATACTTGCAGTGAGTGTACATGTATAACTTTGATGACACAGTGTGTATCCAGACACTTACTTATGAAGCTATGCATAACTGGAAGGACAAATCCATATTTACTTTAGTAAGTACATATATGCCAGTACTCATTGCTAGTACACAGGTGCGCTATCCCTGACCCTACCTTGGTGCTTTTACTATTCAAATACCTAATTTCTTTTTTAATCCTATATTTATTCAGTGTAAGAGAAGTCGTGTCTTGGTTGTCCATGTAACAATATGTTATAAATATGCTTCTTCTTTTCTCAAAAATAATTCGACAATGACCATATGCTAAGAGTGGACACTCTGTTCTACATGTTGAAAAATACTGACCATGAGACAGTGTGTCCTCCCTTGGCAGGGGTCAAATTGCTGCTGCCCAAAGATAGCAATAACAACAATGACATCAACAACAACAAGAAAATGCAGTTGAAGAATTAAAGATAATAGAAACAAAAACAATGATAAATTCCTTAAACAAATGAGGAAATTTTCCTTAAAGAAGATAGTAATGTCGAGGGTAAAAGAGATGAGGATGATGAAGAAGAAGGAAGAGGAGGAGGGTATACAATTTGAAGACAACAAAAAAGCTTATGTAAGTACACTGATTTGTAAAATCTATATTGGGAAGATGGATGAAAGTCAAACCTCCTGTGACATGGTACAAAAATAAGCCATGTACTCTTTTAGCTTGAATTGGTTTCTAGCAGGGTGGCCATGCTGGGGCATTGCCTTCAAGGGTTTAACTGATTAAGTCTATGTAAGTACTTATTTTTTTAAAGTTTGGTACTTATTTCATCTGTTTCTATTTTGCCAAACCACTGAATTACATGGATGTAAACAAACCCAGACTGAATGTCAAATGGTATTGGGGGATGCAAATGAAAATACAAAGATGCATGCATGCACATGTGCACACACACACGAGGGGTTGCTGAAAAGTTCCAGTCTTTTGATAAAAGAAAACACAGGAGCATCAGATAATTATGATCTTATTCAAGATATTCCCCTCTCAGGTTCACACAATTATTGCAGTGGTCCTTCAGTTGTCCTAAGCTCTGTAAAAGAACTCAGAAGGTTGGGCCTCCAACCAGATCTTTCATGATACCATTAAATCCAGGAACTTTTCAGCCCCCCTTGTACATGTACATGAAGATCACAGTGCATGAAACTTAAGTTGAGATAGAAATTCAGTTTCAATAAACTGTATGTATATGTGTGTGTGTGTATATATATATATATATATATATATATGTGTGTGTGTGTGTGTGTGTGTGGAGGCACAATGGCCCAGTGATTAGGGCAGCGGACTCGCGGTTTCGATTCCCAGACTGGGCATTGTGAGTGTTTATTGAGCGAAAACCCCGAAAGCTCCACGAGGCTCTGGCAGGGGTCGGTGGTGAACCCTGCTGTACTCTTTCACCACAACTTTCTTCCTGTTTCTGTTGTATCTGTATTTCAAAGGGCCAGCCTTGTCACACTTTGTGTCACGCTGAATCTCTCCGAGAACTACGTTAAGGGTAAACATGTCTCTGGAGTGCTCAGCCACTTGCACATTAATAAATGAGCTGCGACGTCACTGGTGCCTAGCTGCATCGGCCTTTGCCTTTCCCTTGGATAACATCGGTGGCGTGGAGAGGAGAGGTTAGTATGTATGGGTTAGTATGTATGTCCAGACTTCTGCCTCAGAGGGTAACTTTCTAGGTGCAATCCCATGGTCATTCATGACCAAAGGGGGTCACAAATATGTGTGTGTGTGTGTATATACATATATGTGTGTATACATACATGAGTATACATATATATATATATATATATATATATATATATACACAAATGTATACATATATATATATATCTATACATCCATATATGTTTGTATGCATGCATTTATGTATATATGCCTTCATCTTCATCATAATCATAATTTTTTATGCTTGCAATGATGAGACAGAATTTATTCAGAACTGACAGAACTGTGTTCCTTCTGTAACAATTCCATCATTTTGCTTTTCTTTTCAGACAGCATTATCCATTATCTCCTTCTTCCCTTAAGACAGTACGGTGAGGGAAATTTGGCTAATATTTCTAACAAATCTGCCAGTTGTATGGAGGCTCCGTTATTGACTCTTATTGATTTAATCCTCTTTATATTGGTATGGGAAACACACAGCAAAAGGTAGGTTCATGATGATCAAGACATCTACATGACAAATGTTCTTGAAAAAAAAAACAAGCTAATTCCAATCTTCTGCAAATTATTCATCATCTGGTCTCTTAGATACCAATACTATACATTCTGTGTGTTTGTGTGTTTTGAAATAGAAAATGGCTAACTTCTTAGGAAGAACAAACTGATCCCACATTAATGATGCTCTGTGAGACAGTGTGTCCTCCCTCAGGGGTACATCTACAACAGCCACTCCGTCCAGAAACACACACATGTAAGCAGGAATACACACACACACACTCATACTTACACACATATGCATACAAAGATACCTGTTATGACAACTGAGGAGACTTCTATGTGGTCACACAACCTAGCAGAAACAGCAACCAAATTTTCCCTGAATTTGCACTATACCGTAGTTTTTATTGATTTGAACTGATCCAGAGTGAAACAAGACCAACAAGTCCCAGTGGAAAAAAATCTGAAACCAGGCAAGTATCTATATGGTGGCTTGACTTGCTAGATATAGCGACTATATTAATCTGAATCAACACCTGCCATCCTAAAACAGAGAAGGGTATATTAGACAATGTAGCCTCTGATATGCAAACACATGACAAGGCTGTAACTAGGATATTGTTGATCATGTCTGTTTAATCAGGGCTGACCTTAAGCTCAAGAACAACTGCCAAAGACATGTGAGAAATCAAAACTAGGTATTATAGATTCTATTGATGACTTCTGTCTTTGAGTTATATTGTTTATAGAATCCCCACCAAAATATATTACTAATTACAACAATCAAAATCACAGGTTCAACTACATGGTTACCAACTCTTTACAAATACATATATATATATACAGACACACACATGCATATACCATTAAAGAGTGAGCTTCTTTTTAAGATATATGATACTTCAGAAATGTAAGCACATGTGGATTGTTGGCAATTTTTCCTGCATTCTCTTTGAACTTCCCTCTTTCGATGAAGAGCTATGCCCAAATTGTTAGCAACTCACTCTTTTCACTGTGCGTCAAATAAATATATTGTTTATGCACATCCTCACATTCATGAATCTCTTTTCCTCTGTTTTTAATAGCTTGTTCTTTGAATTGACTATACATACTTACATGTACATACATACATACATACATACATATATATATATATACATACATACATCATCATCATCGTCGTTTAATGTCCATTTTCTATGCTAGCATGTGTTGGATGGCAGTGTTTCTACAGCTGGATGCCCTTCCTAATGCCAACCACTCCATGAGTGTAGTGGGTGTGTTTTACGTGCCACTGGCACAGGGGCCAGAAGAGGCTGGAAATGGCCACAATTGGTTGGTGCTTTTTATGTGCCACCCACACATAAAAAGCTAGGTATTGTTTCAAAGTAATGCCAAGCAGTAAAAGTGTAATGCTCAAGGTGTTCAGCTCATGATCAAAAGGTTGTGGGTTCAATTCCTAGATTAGGTGGCACATTGTGTTCTCAAGCAAGGTACTTCATTATCACATGTCTCAAGTCTACTCAACTGGAATGAGTGCCAGCCAGGTGCTAGTGAAGCACTCTGGACATCTAGTTGTACATCCTCTACGATCTGATGGGTTAAGAGTGAAGTGGCCAAGAAGGTATCTATGTCTGCTTTCCACTACATAAGTACCTAAAACAATTTACAAAAATGTGATACATGCTTATAAGGCCAAACTTGCTCACAAGTGATGTACATCGAAACTTTATTTTTAATACTATGTAATGTACTGACACTAGCACAGATCCATGGACTCTCCCTTCAAAGACAACGTATGAGTGTTCAGCTTTTGCCGAACAGCCAACACAAATGATTTGTTTGAAGTGATCAAATGTATGTGTTGTATTGGGTTGTCTGGCAAGTCCGTGCCGATTTTTAAAGGAAAGAAAAAGGTCAATAAATACTTGACATTACATTTTTAATCAACCAAATATGAACTATTTTGTTGCACAATGCTTCTCCATCTTTCCTTTAACTTGAAAATACCCTCTTTCCAGAATTGAGGTGGTTTCATGGCAAAGAATTCATCAAGGTATCTTTTCACATCATCCAAGGAATTGAAATTTTTACCATTAAGACCTGAATAAGTGGAAATCCGAAGGAGCAATATCAGGTGATTATGGAGGGTGGGGTAACACATCCCAGCCGAGCTGCAGCAACTTTTGTCTGGTTCCCAAAGCATGAAGTGCCGAAAATTAACTTTCTCATCTTCCATTTTAAAGGGTTACAGAATTAACACAGGTTATAGGAACATAAACCTTCTTCCACGAAAAGAAGCTTAAACTGCGCTCTAAATGAAGGTGTAGTCAAATCCTATTTTATGAACTCAACCATGTTCTGAAATAAGTCAAAAGGTAAGCTACTATAAATCGGCATGAACTTTCTGGACAACCCAATACATTTGCTCACTCTCGTCATCAAATCAGCATTGCCTAAACAAGTGCACAGTGTACCATGTGTTAGGTATTCAAATTTTCGCAGAATAATGTGAGATGGAGTGTTTTGCCCAAGAACACAATGCACCACCCTGTCTAGGAATTGAAACCACGATCTCGCATTTGCGAGTAACACCCGAACCACTAGGCCATGCGTCCTCACTGATTACACTGTAATTAACTAATAAAATAAGAGCTCTCCATATTTTCATTAAATGTAGGAATTACAGTATGCTATTGTTTCTAGCAAATTAAATAACTACTTATAGGCTTCCTCATTGGCTCACAATCACATATAGACTCTCTTTCGTTTATATAATTTAGTCAGTTGACGACCATCATTTACAATGTCTTCTTCAAATTCTAGTAACTTCATCACCACTACACAAAAACTGGATGATTATTTTTACTAATTTCAGTCATTAAATTCAGCCGTGCAGAGGCAGTATCTGTAAGAAGAGTCAACTGGCTACTTATTTAATCGTCAATGTCAAAACAGACGTAATCAAAGCAAGGTGATATGAATTTAAAGGGGCATAACTCAGATGGCGCTAAATATAAATTTGCTTAAGGCATTGACTTTATTTATCCCACGCCAATACACATATAAATATATATCATTTTATCTTTTATATCTTACTTGTTTCAGTCATTAGACTGTGGTCATGCTGGGGCACCACCTTGAATTTTTTGTTGAATGAATCCACTCACAAGGCTTTGATCAACCTAGATCTATAGAAGACACTTGTTCAAAATGCCAGACATTGGGACTGAAACTGAAACCATGTGATTGGGAAGCAAGCTTCTTAACCACTCAGCCAGTCATACCTGTGCCTGTTTGTGTGGGCATTAGGTCGTGGTTTGTGGCAGGAAGGGCTCCAGTCATAAAACACTATCATCATTACTGCATTCAACTAATCCATGCTAACATGGAAAATTGGATGCAAGAGTTACAGAAAGTGTTGTTGCTGAAATTAATCACGGTTTCAAATTTTGGCACAAAGCCAGAAATTTTGAGGAAGGAGGTAAATTGATTACATCGACCCTAGTGCTCAACTGGTACTTATTTTATCGACCCCAAATGGGTGAAAGGTAAAGTTGACCTCGGCAGAATTTGAAGGCAGAATAAAGTCAGATGACATGCTCCTAAGCATTTTGCCTGGCATGCTAAAGATTCTGCCACCTCACTGCCTTCTTGCTGAATTTAATAATCCTTTCTACTAAAGGTACAAGGCCTGAAATTTTGGAGGAAGGGACCAGTCAATAACATCGACCTCTGTACTCAACTGGTACTTATTTTATCGACCTCAAAAGGACAAAAGGTAAAGTTGAATTTGGCAGAATTTGAACTCAAAACAAAGTCAAACAAAACACCGTTTAGCATTTTGCCCAGCCTGCTAATGATTCTGCCAGCTCGCTGCCTTTTTTGCTGAACTTAAGAGGAACATGATTGGCCTGGATGAAATGCAGTGTGACTTTGTATGAAGAAGAGGTACTATTAGTGTCATATTCCTAGTGAGACAAGTTCAGAAAAAGCACTAAGCCAGATGTAAGACCCCTATACCTGGTCAACTTAGAGAAGACCTCTGACAGGGTGCCTTGCTCTGTAATTTGGTGGTCGATAAGGAAGCTAGAGGTGGATAAATGGTTTGTGAGGGCTGTGCAGATCATGTACAATAGGTGCAATAAGTAATGAGTTTGGTGACAAATTTAGCATGCAGGTAGAAGTTCATAAAAGTCGTATCAATCCACAGCACTAGACTGATAGTTTTTTTATCAACCTTGAAAGGATGAAAGGCAGAGTTTACATTAGAGGGATTTGAATTCAGTGCAGAAAGTTGGATCAAATAACATGAGAATTTTTATTCAATGCTGTAATGATTCAGCCATTTCACAACCAAAATATTCCTGTCTTTGTTCAGCCAATCAAGAACAAGAAAACATCATGAAAGTATGGAGTTGTCAGATAAATTTCTTATTTTTTTTCTATTTGGCACTCAATTGTCATATGTATGAAAAGAAGTAAAATTCATTCAAATTTCAAAAGCAATAAACAGAATTTGTAGAGAAAGAATAGAGCTACAAAAAAAGACATAAGACTCCATAAGAAAAATATTTTTGATGTTAACTGAAATAAAATTTCATTTTTGGATTTGGTTTGCAAGATTCTTTATATAAGTTCGTGTGTTGAAGCATATTCTGTTGTGTCTGGGGAGAGTAATTTTCTTTTTGTGCCTTATAATGTAACACACTCACCGGTAAAATTTCCACTTATTTCTTATTTTTATTTTCCTAAAATTTTCGTTGCATCTTGCAACCGTTTCAATAGTCTTGACTATTGGAAAGGATCAAAATAAACAGGGGGGAAAAAAATTAATAAATTTATCTCACAAAGCTTAGACAGGGGTGTGAGGTATTGTTTAGTAAACATTGGAGAATTTATTACTTGGGCTTTTAAATATTTTGCTTTATGGTGATTGAGCAATATTTTTGATACACTCCAATATGAATTCACTTTCTTACTTAAAGGCATGTGCTTATTTTTGGAATGCATTTTAAATGCAGATTTTATTGAAAGGGATTATAATCTATAGGGGATTCCTTGTAATTTTTCTATATATGGATTTATATGTAGATTTCATTCAAATGTAATATAATCCAATCAGGAATACATTGTTTTCACAACAGGTTATTTAAGTGTAATTTTTCTGAGGAAAGTCAATTTTAAAATGCAATAATTGATAAGGTTATGAATATGAAATAAATCAAAATTAAATTTGATATAAAATTCAAATTTCAAAAAATTAAAAATTAGCTTTGAAATTTAAAGCTTTATGAGGGAACATCTTCAAATATAATCATTTAGTATGAAACTATCAAAGTATAGATTACTTGAGAATTTGAACAATTCTAGTAATTTGCACTGAACAGATTGCTGTATACTGTTTAACAAGTTACTTTTGGTTATTTGTAGAAAGTTTAAAAAACTGTGCAAGAAAAGGTTAAGTGGAAATAAAAAAAAATAATCAGAATCATCATCATCATTTTACGTCCATCTTTTCATGCATGGATCAAATAAACTTTGAATCCTTTTCCGATGCCAAGCATCACCTGTTTCCAAGCAATACAATATTTCTATGACCAGACATGTTTTCATGGAAGACTGGCAATAAAAGACAGACAATGCTTGCATGACAGTGAAGCTTGTTTACAACTATTAAATGAAGTCAAGGCAAGGAGACAGTAATACACACACACACACACACACACACACACATATATATATATATATACACACACATATACTCACATACATATATAACCACTCAGCCACATGTGTGCCTACTAAAAATAGTGAAAAAGCATAAAATAGAAATTAATTTAAAAGTTAAAAATATAAAATATCAACAAGTCTTATATTTGCTATATGTAGGCATATATGCATCTGTGAGTGTGTGTGTGTGTGTGTGTGTTACTGTCTGACCCATGGCAGCATGGAAAAGTGATGATGATGATGCTAAATTATTACATTTGAATATCCACCCTTGAAAACCTTTTAAATTTTAAATCAGGTTCTTAACTTTATAAATTCTGAAATTTCACTTTAACCTAAATAATAATATTCTAATATTTTTATATTTTTAAAATTCTCTTTCATTAAAAATATTACACTTAAATAGTCTTTGAGAGCATAATGCATCTCTGATCACAAAGAATCCCAATAAAATCTCCATATAAATCCACCTGTCCATCCATAGATCCATTTTCTCTGCCCATTGTAGCAGAAAAGCCCCCAGGCAACTCCTTCAGAGGTTCCTTTCAGAAGTTACCATCATTACACTCTCTGGCTGGATTGCCAAGATTAGCCATCTGAGAGACTGGATATTATCCAGTTATTTCCTTTTTGATCTATATCTAGGTCTCCAGCCAGTTGGCTCAGTTTGAAGAATCCACATTTAGAAATAGGCCTGGTTCAGTTACAATGATGAATGTTCCAGATGATTCAATCAACCACACAGCCTGCTCGTGAAATTAATGTGCAAGTGGCTGAGCATTCCACAGACAAGTGTGCCCTTAACGTTGTTCTCAGGGATGAAAAGCAAAGTTGACCTTGGCAAAATTTGAACTCAGAACATCAGGATGGATGAAATACCACTGAGCATTTGGCCCAGTGTGCTAACAGTGCTGTAATATCAAAAAGCTGGGATGCCTTCAGTGAAAGATAATTGGATGAGTCTAATGCGAAGTGATCATTCATATGGTGGGACAAATGTATATTATATAAATAATGTACATAATTCCTCATCTCTTAAATATAGAACTGTATGTTCCAATTTAACCCTTTAGCATTCAGGTTACTCCTTTCAAACGTAAATTTTATTTATTCCCATTGTTTTGAATTAATCATGTATTATCTTGTAGCCTTGAGATTTCCATCATTATCATTTAGCATCTGTAAATATATATATGTATGTTTGTATGTATATATATATACGGAGAATTCACAAAAAAACAAAAGACGAAGACAGGTGGTATAGACAACAAATAGATGTATAAGTATAATGCTCGGGAAGTGAAAAAGTCTCAAACGTTTCAAGCCTACGATCTTCCACAGAAAGGAACACAGAAAGAAACAAGGAGAGAAAATAAAGAATGTGTAGTGGCTAGCATGTCTTTCTCTGATATCTGCAGTGATTTTAATAGTAAATCCATAAGAGATGTTATCTCAGGACACATCTACAGTAACTGGCCTATCAACAGTGTGTGTGTGTGTGTATATCAAATATGACTCGGAGATGGTTATTTTGCATTAAAAACTGCCTCAGTTGAGTATATAAGAGATGTATGTGTGTGTGTCTGTGCACATGTCATGTATGTGTACATGTGTGTGTGTAAACAAAATTACCCTCTTAAATATCCTAGAAAAGTAATCACATGACCATATATAGTAGCAGTAATATTGTTTTCAAAGTTTGGCACATGTCCAGCAATTACAGAGGAGGGAGTAAGTCGATCAAACTGGTACATATTTTATTAACCCTGAAAGAGTGAAAGCCAAAGTTGACTCCTCAGAATGTAAAGTTAGATGAAATGCCACTAAGCATTTTACCCAGTGTGCTAACACTTCCTTTAAATTGGTTTCAAATTTTGGGGGAGTCAGATTAAGCCAATTACATCAACCCCAGTGCTCAATTGGTACTTATTTTATCTACCTTGAAAGGATGAAAAGCAAAGTTGACCTTGGCAAAATTTGAACTCAGAACATCAGGATGGATGAAATGCTACTGAGCATTTGGCCTAGTGTGCTAACAGTGCTGTAATATCAAAAAGCTGGGATGCCTTCAGTGAAAGATAATTGGATGAGTCTTATGAGAAGTGATCATTCATATGGTAGGGATAGTCATTAATTTATTTATTAGCACACATTATGAAAGAAAAAGTTTCCAAGACATTATGAAAACCAAAAAAAAAAAGAAAAAAGAAAAAGAATGATTTCATTAAAAGAAAATGAGTTTGTTTCCTTAATAAACATTGTTATTGTGTTTTTTTTTAAGTGGAAAAAGAATAGTGCTATCTTCATTAAAAATTGAGTAAAACAGATGTTGGTAATGTGTCCCCAAGGATATGAAGCATGATGACAGTAGAAGAAATGACGCCAGAGGCAACCATCAGATGGGAGGATGATAATGAACACAGGTGAAAAATCTGAAGGAAAAAAAAATAATTCTGAAGCTGGTGAGATGGTTTTTAGATACAACTGATGTCTGGATAAAGAACTTTCTAAGAACGACAAGAGAATAATTGGCTGGTTGTTTGTCTTGACAGACATCAACTCCAGAAGAACTACAAATAAATCTGAGTTAATTGTAATTGTTGAAAATTCATTACAATTGCATAATGGAAGAAAAAAATAAGTCCAGATTAATAAAACTCGAAATAACTTTCATGAGAAAATGTTTCCTTCAAATCTTTTTCCTATTTTTTTTTTATTTCTTTTTCCTTGTTTTTCAGCCATTAGACTGTGGCCATACTGGGATACCACCTTGAGGAATTTTTATTTGACTAAATCAATTCCAGTACTTATATATATATATAATATATATATATATATATATATATATATATATATTTATTTAAGCCTGGTTCTTATTCTGTTGGTTTCTTTTGCTGAACCACTAAGTTACAGGGACATAAACACAGAAACAGCAGTTGTCAAGCAGTGATGGGGGACAAACATTAACCTAAAGACACACATACATATACTCTTTTACTTGTTTCAGTCATGTGACTGCTGCCATGCTGGAGCACCGCCTTTAGTTGAGCAAATTGACCCCAGGACTTATTCTTTGTAAGCCTAGTACTTATTCTATTGGTCTCTTTTGCCGAACTGTTAAGATATGAAGACATAAACACACCAGCATCAGTTGTCAAGTGATGTTGGTGGGGACAAGCACAACAGACACACAAACATATATGTACATATATACAACGGGCTTCTTTCAGTTTCCGTCTACCAAATTCACTCACAAGGCTTTGGTCAGCCCGAGGCTATAGTAGAAGACACTTGCCCAAGGTGCCACACAGTGGAACTGAACCTGGAACCATGTGGTTGGTAAGCAAGCTACTTAACACACAGCCATGCCTGTGCCTATAGTAGAAGACACTTGCCCAAGGTGCCATGCAGTGGGACTGAACCTGGAACCATGTGGCTGGGAAGCAAACCTCTTACTACATAGCCATGTCTGTGCCTAAATATTTCTTTTTTTGAAACTCTTCCTTCATTTGTAGAAATATGAAAATATAGCACAAATCAGACTGTAGTCAATGTACAGCCTCGGTACAAATACTGACAAAGAAGATTCATCATGAGAAATTCCATACGATAGCTACAGAATTCACAAACATACAGCACCAATTCTGTAAGTTTTTCTTACAAAAATGGCAGTACAGACACTAATAATATTAAGTGAACATAATTTCTTAATTCTATTCAAGAAAGGAGACGATAATAACTCAACAAAGACAGTTCACACTTAATTGTTTTGTGACAGAAACAAACAATTATGATTGTTGTTTTGAGTGGAAAATATATTTACAGACTTGATAAGTAAATAATGTGAATTTTGTTAGTTATGTACTGGCGTCCAGGATGTCAGATATTTTACCTTACAGCAATCAAACTTGTCGACAAACTCTCTCAGATTTTATTTGTGTATAACAAGTTCTGATAATTAAAACAAGACAACTGGACTTATGCAAATGATTTTGACATAATTCACTAATTCTGAAGGCGACTGAGAGAGAGATTGAAGAATTGCTGATTCTAGGATTATCTTAATTAAAGTCAATATACATAATTAAGAAGTTGGAAAATGACCAGGTGAGAAGTGATTATCATACTCAGCATGTTCAGCTGTTTTAATAAGATTAATCTTAACCAAATTAATTCCACAGAAATAGAGATTAGCAGTATGAAATAATTACCAACATAAAGTTTGTAAACAATCACAATAAGATATGATACAGCAAACAAAAACTACAGTTATCAAAAGTATTATCATCATCATTTAATGTCCATGCTGCTATGAACTGAACTGTTCCACAGGATCTGCTGAGTCAGGGGCCTGTACCAAGCTTCAATAGAAGCTTCAGCATAGTTTCCATGGCTGGATAACCTTCCTAATACCAACCACTACTGGATGCTTTTGTCATGGTACCAGCTCTGCTGAGGTCATTATGTAACATGCAAAACTAAAACAACTGAGGCTTTATTCTAAGTGCTAAGAAGCTAAAATATGATAGAAGGGACAGGAACAGGTTTCTAGCTGTACAGGAGATACATGGCAATCTTGTTTTATATGAATCAAAAATATTTCTGCCCAACCCATGCCAGCATATGTGATGATGATGATGAACTAGATTACATAAAAAAAAAAAATCAAATAATCATGAAACAAATACTGATCTGCTAAAGAGGAATACCTTACGTTAGAATGCCGGGCGAAATGCTTAGCAGTATTTCGTCTGCCGTTATGTTCTGAGTTCAAATTCCGCCGAGGTCGACTTTGCCTTTCATCCTTTCGGGGTCGATAAATTAAGTACCAGTTATGCACTGGGGTCGATATAATTGGCTTAATCATTTTGTCTGTCCTTGTTTGTCCCCTCTATGTTTAGCCCCTTGTGGGCAATAAAGAAATAAGAAACTGTTATTGGATTGAATTGAACATTTCTCAGAATAATTCTCAAAACTTTATAGAAATTCCTAAATGTTTGGCTCCACTACTTAGTTTGGAAATCTACATTTTTAGGGGGGAAAAAAAAAATTCTATCATGTGAAACTGAGATGATTATTTCTGTAATAAAAAAAAACTATTATGACTTAGTAACAAACATACCTGGATCAAATAATGGCCAAACAATTTTAGTTTTCAAAAAACTGAAAATGAAACTCTTGGTTAGACAAATAACAAATAATGGCCATGTTGAAAGATTGGCATCGTTTTCAAATACATTAAA
This sequence comes from Octopus sinensis, assembly GCF_006345805.1. Taxonomy (NCBI): domain Eukaryota; kingdom Metazoa; phylum Mollusca; class Cephalopoda; order Octopoda; family Octopodidae; genus Octopus; species Octopus sinensis. Next base: position 57,721,938 of record NC_043006.1, read on the forward strand.
AACATCCATTTTGGTATCAACTTTTATCAACCCCCAAGAAAGTCTTTGGTATAGTCATTAAGCATAAAATTTCAGTTGGTGCAACAGCTGAAGCCAGTAGACTATGCTCCACATCATAATATGCAGTCAGAGTTCATGACATTTGACCCAACCTGTAGCTATTTAGATTCATTAGGAAGGATCATGGATTTGTATCTTAATCTCTAACAGATGTAAGTCTTATTGAGTTGCAGTAAAGAGAACATAAAATAATTTCTCATTGAATCAAGACCAAGAGAAGAGTACAGCTCTTCTCCTTGGTGTATTCAGGAATTCTCTTATATAAGCATTGGAAAGCTTACACAGTGAAGAAATAAATAGCAGGCAATTCCAAAATCTTGAGTTTGTAGATGTTGTAGTAGTATAGTCATGTAGAGTAATGATCCGAAAGAAAGACAAAGAAGCATGGATCTGTCAATACTTAGTGTAGAGGAAAGAGTATAGTGAAAGTAAGAACACAAACTTGAATGAAAAGGAACAGCATGAGCAACTACTTAAAGCAAAACTGTTAAAGCTAACAGTGTAAGCCAACAATATTAAATATGATGTGCAGTTTGCCTGTCTCATGAGTTGCAGTTGAGAGAGAGAGAGAAGATATGAAGAGAAAGAAAAAACAGACCAGGTCAGAGTATCTAATAACAGGAATCATCACCCTCATCATCATCTACTGTCCATTGTTCCACGCTTGTACAGGTCAGACAGAATTTCTTGAGGCAGAATATGAAGTACAAATGCACAATTGTACATTTTCAATTTGAAATACTCTGTTGAATTTAACATGTATTTATGAAAGTTGTAGACAAACTGATTGAGAGAAAAAAAAAATACAATTCAAAAGAGAAATTTTTGGGAGGAAATTAATATAAAAGATTTAAAACTACCAAGGACATGAAAAACATACCTGAGATTCTATTGTTTTGGTACAACCCTGAACTGATCTCAAACTAATTTTCTTCTTCATTTGCTGTATTTTAACTATGAGGGGATGCTGAAAAGTTCCTGGCTTTGAATAAAAGAAAATACAGGAGGATCAGTTAATCATGATTTTATTCAACATATTTCCTTCTCATATTCACACTTATTGCAATGGTTTTTCTAAGCCCTGTAAAAGAACTTGAAAGATTGGGTCTCCAACCAGGCCTTTCATGATATTCTTAAAGCCAGGGAATTTTCAGCACTCCTTTGTGTTGTTCCTTGATGCTTTCATAACTTGGTCCATCAGATGATGTCTTTGTAGTTGCTTCATTCTAGAAGATCCTTTGCCCTTACAACAGTTGATGATATCGTTATTCCAGTCTTTTGGAATAACCCCTTTCTGTACAACTTGATTAAGCAGTATGTAACATACTTTCCTGGATATTTTAAACCTATCAGTAACTATTGCAGATGATCCATTTGGTTTCTTACTTTCATGTCCTTCACAGCTATTTCAATTGTATAGCTGCTGATCTGAAAAGCTGATCCCTCAGGTGAACATACTTAGTCCATATCTCTCTCAACTATTCTCCGCATTCAGTAACCTCTTGTAATAGCACTTGTATGCCTCTCTCATCTCAACATCAGTGAGGGCACTTTTATCTTTACCTATAAATTTCTCACCAATTATGTCCCAATTTGTACTAACATAGTGTTTTGCAAACTGGAATACCTTGAGCTATCACACAACATTGACAAACCTCTTGCTTTTCATTTCCCTTCTTACTAAGTACACCTGTCATCAAACTTCTCTTCTAGCTACTTGATATTGTTCTTTACTCTCCACTTACCATTAACTGTTTCTAGACCTGTTATTTAGCATTCATCTGAAACATTGCTACATCTACAGATCTGATCTGTGACTTGCAACAAGTTCTCTCAGAGAAAGTCCTGGTTGTCTCTTATAAAGTCTCTATCTCATTCTCTTAAGAATAAGATCACCTAGTTCTTTTTTAAATCTAATGCTGGCTGAAAGATTTTTCAGTTTCCAAGCCTTCCTTCCCCAGATTGTTTAGTGTCTCTGGTTCTTTAACTGATATCACTAAATGCTATTCTATATCGAATGATACATGCTTCATCAGCATAAGGCTAGGTATTCACAACCATCTGACTATTCTGTTTCCTGGTGATTATGAAGTCTGTTTGGATTATGTATTCACTTGAATGGTGGGTGATCAGGTGGCTGGCTAGTTTCTCAAAGCTGATGTTACATATCATTAAGTCATTTGTATCACAGACTCCAAGAGCCTTGATTCCTCTTCATTCCATATACTATAACCAACAATTATGGGGTTAACCAACATGCCCATTAAAGCCACTGCTCATAATTCTGAGATTATTGTCATCTGAGGTTGTCTATAAGAAAGATTATTAAAAACAATCCTTTTTTTTCAAGTCAGTCTTAACTAAAATGCAAGTGCACAGATTACAGTTGCTGTAATGTCACCTATGACTGGTATAAATTTAATTAAAGTTATATAGCCTAATAACGTTTTGGCCTTCTTTATCAGTCCATTTTGCTGTCAGTAATATGCCTGTTTCAAAAACTCTAATGCTGATCCCTTCCTAGAAAGTTTGTATTTGTATTTCTTGCTTATGAAGAGTTTGACTGTTTCCCATATCTCTCTTTCTCATATACATCATCTACATCTTTTAATTGTAGGATATCTACATTCTCCCCAAACCTACCATTCCTGTTGATGGTAGCAGTACTAAGTAGTTGTAATTGACAAGAGGAGAGGGTTTTGGAAATTTTTGTTGTTGTTGTTTGATGTTTATTTTCTGCATCTGAAATAAAATGTATTGGAACGATCATCTGGCAAAGGACAAGGATTTTATAGATGACCAGATGGTCTCACCTGGTCACTCCACTACTGTGCACTGTACTGTACTAACATGGTAAATCTTAGCCCTGAATATGCAATTAGAGTTTTTCCTTGATTTGGTTACCATGTTATTTGATTTTAATCCACATTTTCAGCTGTTTGATGACAAATTCCAGAATGATAAAAAGAGTCAGGAATAGCAAGCAACTTTATCTTAGAGCTAAATGTATTTGAAATCAATTCACAACTGAACAACCATGACCACAGCAAGCTCAATATCATTGTATACCTACTGTTGACTTCATCTTTCAAAGAGCTTTCCATCAGACTGTGTTAAAAGATGAAGTCCAAGTGAAAGGGAACTGGATATTTTTTTGCTTTACAGTTGTCATCATCATTTCATGTTCACTTTGCATGTTGGCATGGGTTGGAGAGTTCAACAGGATTCTTTGGGTCAGAAAACCACGTCTCACTCCAGCATCTCAGGTTTGTCCTGATTTTTATATTGGATGCCCTTCCTAATGCCAACCACTGGGAATTTTTTTTCCACAGTACTAGCACAAGTGAGGTTGCCTTGTAATTCACAAAACTAAAGAACCCTTTGACTGAGGGGAAGAATAGTAGGGAGGGAGGAGGTGGCTTTATGTGAGGTGCTGAGGAGTTGTATGGTAGAAAGGATTGGAGCAGGTTTGCAGTTGTGGAGAAGATCCATAGCTATCCCACATTATATATAGGTGAGTAGGAGTTAATGGGGTGGAGCTGGAAAAAAAGTTAAAGATGGTGGTGAGGAGGTGTCAGCGTATTTTCAAAGTACAGGAAGATGGCCAGAAGAGAGTGTGGTCACAGAAGATGAGGAAAGATGGGTAGGTAAAGATTACAAAAATGCTGGGGAAAATGAGAGTTGTTTAGAAAAGGGGCCGGAGTGAATGTATTGAATGGTTAATAAGAGAGGGAGTGGGTGGTAAATAGTAAATACGAGTTGGGGAGGGTGAAAGAATGAGAGATGAATGTCAATAGAAGTGACTCAGAGGAGAGGAAGTGATGACTGGCAATGCAGAAAGGGTGATAAGCAACATCTGACAATGAAAAAGAAATGGCATTGATTGTGTCTAATAAATTTAAAACCAAACCAACTACCTCTCATCTTCAGTTTTAGTGTCCATTCCATCAAGGAGGATTCTACCAAATATGCTTCCTAATATAGGTGTAGGAGTGGCTGTGTGGTAAGTAGCTTGCTTACCAACTACATAGTTTCAGGTTCAGTCCCACTGCATGGCACCTTGGGCAAGTGTCTTCTACTATAGCCTCAGGCCGACCAAAGCCTTGTGAGTGGATTTAGTAGATGGAAACTGAAAGAAGCCAATCATATATATGTGTGTATATATATATGTGTATATATATATATATATATATATATATATATATATATATATATTTATGTATGTATGTGTGTGTATATGTTTGTGTGTCAGTGTTTGTCCTCGCAACATCGCTTGACAACCAACGCTGGTGTGTTTACATCCCCATAACTTAGCAGTTTGGCAAAAGAGACCGATAGAATAAATACTAGGCTTACAAAGAATAAGTCCTGGGGTCGATTTGCTTGACTAAAGGCAGTGCTCCAGCATGGCCACAGTCAAATGACTGAAACAAGTAAAAGAGTAAAAGAGTAATATTGATAAAAGTGAAATTGTACTGTGGTTTAATGAGTTTTGCTTGTCACCCCCTTCCATGAAATGTGTTACCAGCATGCAAGGCTAGTCTTTTAGCAACTTTTCTGACTTATGCCTTATGTTAAATAATACATCACATACTAACCATCTGTTCTCCTCCAAATACTATGACTTTGACACCGATGGCATCAACACTAAAGCTTAACAGAGGCAAACTTAGTATAAGAGGAATCAGTTGGAGTGAACTAGAGATGAGACTATGGTGTGAATGGAAGATAACAACTGCATAAGCAAGTGTCAAGTGCACAAAGTAGGTGGTACCTGTGAAGGAAGGGGACTGAGAAAGATTTGGGATGAAGTGGAGAAAAATGATCTCAAGATTTTACATATGAAGAAAGGGATGACTGAAGACCATGTTGACTGGTTGATATATGCTGTGGCAGAAAACCTGATATTCTGCCCAAGCTTAGTGTATGCATCTCCACCCATTATATACCCTCACATCCCATATCCAGCTTTTCTCCTAATCACCTCTACTCACCATGTCATTACACACATGACTTAGAGGCAAGTTCTCAGTTTGTACATATTGAATATCTCCCTTCTGCCCAAATCGTGATTCTTGAATGAAGAGGGTTTACATTCTGGCAACTTTTACCCACCCTCCCTGATTTTCCAGTCACCATGTTCTCTTGGACATGCAGCCATTAGGGTAAAAACCTGGCCCCTCATCATCATCTTATCTCTCCTCCTTACAGCTCTTCTGTTCCCTTCCTATCATCCATTTCCATCTTAACTTTCTTTCATATACCACTTTATCCATTCATGTATCTACATCTACTCAACATTCCCTACTATCTCTCACTAAGGAAGGACATCCAGCCAAAGAAATCGGAGCAAACCATCTAACCCATGCTAGCAAGAAAATTGGACATAAAACGATAATATTCAAATGTATATATGTATATGTGTATACATATACATACACAAAGCTTGTTTTACTATGTTAGAATGGTCAGATGATTCTGAAAAGTTAGACTTTGCACAAGAATTGTTGGAGTACAGGACTCAATGCAGAAAAACTAAGTTCAATGAAAACCTCAAGGTCAGAACAACATCTATTTTCAGCAAAGTGCCAAACAGTGACAATGTTTAGATCAAGGTTTGAACTCATAAGCGCATGACCTTTTATTCCATCTAGTAAAGTGAGGCAAGATATCACAACTACACCATTGTACTTTACATGCTTTCTACATCTCAGAGAGAACCTTTGGAATTATTGGTAGTCGGATATACGACCTGTCAATTAGAGCTGTTGATTCATTCTCAGAAGTCAACAACTTGACATTTATTACTCATAAAAGTTATCATTTAAAAAAAAACAACAAAAATTGAAATGGGAAACAATAAGTTAAAAGTTTGATTAAACTGATTCAAAACAAAGAAAAATATGAATAAATACGCTAAAAGACATCAATTTGTCTATGAAATGTCAACTAGTAAATGCAAAATTCTCATACTTGCAGAAAGAATTAAAATAATATTAGTCCTTGACTAATATTGTTTTTTCGTCAACACATAATCGTTTCTAGTTAGCTTTTTAATACCTCCTGTATTAAATCTGCTAACACTAATACAACTAGTAAATGCAAAAACCTATGTGTACAGATGTGGCTTTCTACAGATACAAGTAACATATCAATCAAATATGGAGATGAGAAGTGATCATAGCTTTGTTTGTTTGTTTTTCTGTTTTTTACAAATGGTTATACAAGATAAGAAGGGATTGTTTACAACTTTACGTTTTTGACTGTCGTATATTACAGGCAACCGTTGATATTTAGGACAACTGTCTCTCAGAGTGCTGAGATTTCTGCTCACCATTCCTAATACATGGTAGAGATCTCGTCTCTCAGTCTGAGCACATCTAGTCAATCAGTTCTTGGTGAAAACTACAAGAAACTGAGAGCAGATGTTGGAAGGATAAAATCAAGCTCTTGGTTCTTTGTTTGAAATATGTTCCATTCCATTGTTTTCCTTGGCAATGTACTTGAACTTTCAAGACTGAGTCTTCTTGGTTGGATTCTTTTTCATATTTTGTTCATATTCTTGAAACTGGTTTTCATAATAACTCAGAGCTGATTCAGCTGGTGCTAATAAGTTCTGAAAGAAATGAAGAGAAAGAGGAAAAAAAATGTCAAAATTTATATGAAGACAAAATGTTAAATGTATGGAAATTGACTGAAAATTTGTGTATAGTTTGGTGGTTTAAAGAACTGAGCTGGAGTCTTCTACAATAATAATGGTTTTTACATTGATACAGACAGTGTTGACAACTGTTGTTGCTTAGCACCAAGTCAGCTACAATGGAATACAATCATGATCAAAAGATATTCAAGCCATAACCAGCTTTCCTTCTTCTTTCTAGGACTACATTTTCCAATGTGATTTGGTGAGACACTTTGATGCTATCTCTAGCAACTTCAACAACCACATGCAGACACCTTAGAGCTCAAATAAGAGATCAACACTTCATTTTCTCTTCCAAAGACTATATATGTAATGTAGCATTTTGTAACAACCAATAATTAACACAACCAAACTTTTACATGTTACTTTTGACAATCTTTTTCCAAAGAGTGAAACCGGTAAAGTAAATAAACATCTTTTAAAATTGCATTTTCAAACCTTCTTTCGTATATAATTCCACTCATGCGGTACCCTACAACTCCACTTTGTTATATATATATATATATATACATATACACATATATTTTATATATATACATATATCTTATACATATATATACACACACACGATGTGTGGTGAATTTATGGAAAGAAATCCCATAAAACTCATCAATTTAGTTCAAAACGGAGAAGACAAGTTGTTATAATATATAAGAGGATTTTAAAATCCTCTTATATATTTTAACAGCTCATCTTCCTCATTTTTAACTAAATTCATGAGTTTTATCGGATTTCCTTCCACAAACTCACCACACATCATATACAAGTATTATTTTCACATTTGCAAATTTACGATTGTATACTACCAGCAAAATATGAAGAATCAATATTAGAAATTTTTTTTTTCGAAAACTCTAAATTAAAGGACAAATCTACATTCAACCATTTTACACCTATATGTGAGTGTGTATATATATATATATATATATTATATATATATATATATATATATACTTTTACTCTTCTACTTGTTTCAGTCATTTGACTGTGGCCATGCTGGAGCATCACCTTTAATCAAACAAATCAACCCCAGGACTTATTCTTTGTAAGCCTAGTACTTATTCTATTCATCACTTTTGCTGAACTGTAAAGTGACAGGGACGTAAATACACCAACATCAGTTGTCAAGTGATGGTGGGGGACAAACACAGACACAAATAAACACACACATACATATATATATATATATATATATATATTTCTTTCAATTTTCCTTGTACCAAATCCTCTCACATGGCTTTGGTCAGCCCGAGGCTATAATAGACACTTGCCCAAGGTGCCACACAGAACCATGTGGTTGGGAAACAAGCTTCTTACCACACAGCCACTTCTGCGCCTTATATGTGTGTGTGTGTGTGTCTCTGTGTTTGTCCCCCCACCCATCACTGCTTGACAACCGACAGTGTTTTACGTCCTCATAACTTAGTAATTTGGCAAAGAGATTAATAGAATAAGTCTTGGGATGGAATTGCTTGACAAAAACACTTCAAGACATGCTCCAGCATGGCCACAGTCAAACGACTGAATAAAAATGACTGAATAAAAAAATAAAAGTATACATAAATCTTTAATAAATTATACCCATTAAATTGAAACTTATCATTTGGGTTATTATATTATGAAACAGACATCTAAGTGTGACAACATGTTACATAACAGAACATCGATCTAAAGATGATATAGTAGTCAACTCTTATCAACTAAACCTATGATCAAACATTCCATTGGTGACCATCCAATCAGTTTTGTTATCCAATGTATAATGCATGCTTCCTATAAGTATACATGTGTGTGTGTCACTGGCTCCCTGCTTTGACTTTGGGTCATAGTTGTAAATGAGTGTCACAGTCAGGCAAGTGGTATACTTTGTTTCCAATATTCTGTGAAAACATGTCAGGCAATGGGGGGGGGGGAGACATCACCTCACTTGGAAACAGGTGAGGTTTGGTGATAGGGAGGGCATCTGGTCGTAGGAAATCTGCTTCAACAAATTCTGTATGATGCATGCAAGCATGGAAAAGTAATGGTGATGGTAACAATGGTGGTGCTGATGATGATATGATAATAATAGTGATGATGATGAAAATGATGGTAATGATGGTAAGAATGATGATGTTGACAATGATAATAGTGGTGATGATGATGATGATGATGATGATGATGATGATGACAGTGATGATTTTGATAATATTGATGATAACGATAATGACAATGATAATGATGACAATAAAGGTGATGATGATGACAGTGATGGTTATGAGGGTGGTGGTGTTGATGGTGACGGTTATGACGATGATAATGATAATGATGGTGGTGTTGATGCTGGTGACAATGAGAATGATCATCTCAGCCTGATATAACACTGAAAAACTACAAACAGATCAGCCAAACTGTAAGGAAAATAAAATGAGCTGCACATTGACAGGAGAACAAAATCTGTGAACATACCATTGCCTTGGGGAAGCACTGACAGAGGGCCTTGACTAAAGGCATCAATACATTGGCTATGAAGTGGACCTGAGATTTAGATTTCACATGTGTGTCTCTATCCATGAAACTAGTCACAGGTAATCCTTCAAGTTTCTCTGTATCACTCTGTCAAATAAAAACAGAAATCAGTAAAAGGTTAATACACCAGATAACATGCTTTTTTTTTTATATAAAGAAATATCAAAATATGTTTAACTTATGATTTCCCAATCGGACACTTTATATGATGAAAAAAAAAATTAAATTACATAACAATTAATCATTCGTCAGAAATGTGGCCCCTATGTGGTTGTATGATCTGCTAGAAATAGCAGCCAAATCTTCTCAAATCTCACTTCTTCACTCTTTAAAAAGGAAGGTCATATTTTTTACATAAAGCAGTCTTAGATACAGAGAAGTACTTGCATAGCAAGTGACTTGATCTGGGATCATGTGCTGAAACAAAAACAATTGCAGCATAGAAGATGTTTGTAAGCCATTCAAGAACACACAAAAACCACGCAATTTTGTCAGTGAACAGGTCATGGTTTCAAAGCAGCGAAAATATTTTGACAATAATGAAATTTAAATGTTGAAGTGAAACTAATGGCTTTTTCATGTTCTTGAATGGCTTACAAACATCTTCCGTGCTGCAATTGTGGTTGTTTGAGTCTTAAATTCCTAAAACCCCCACCAAAAAAAAAAAAAAAAAAAAATTTGGATAGTCATGACTGAAGTATTTCTGTTCATAAATATATTCAATTAGGGCTGACTTAGTGTTATATAAAAGAATTGACTCTACTGTTGCACTGAACAAATTCCTTTTTAAGTTGTCTGACTGGTTTGATTTCCAGACAACATTCAGTTTGTTGAAGGTTAGCCATGCTCTGGCTATTCAAGTTTTTACATCTTTTCAGTAGAGGCTATCTCAGAAATGAGGTATGCGAAATTATCAAATTGATTAATGGGGGTCTTCTCTGATATGGAGCAACAGCCAGGATGCTTGCCAAAAACTAAAATCCAAGCAAGATGGAACTTAGATCCGAATGTTAAGAGCAATCTGAAACATATCTTGGAGAACTCATTCTGCTAAAACACAGCTGTTTGGAGATCACCTGCATGTTTCTACTATTATACAAAGCACTTGTGCTTTGTAGGATATTGCTGGTGAGCTAAACAAGAACTGACAAGTGAGCTTCTGCTATGGATGCCAAAGCATGGTTGTACTTAAGCAGGTCGTCCAAATACAATACATGTTGACCAACTCACAAGAGACACTGGATGCCAAAGACCTCCCTCAAATAATGTAGGACTGAGATGGATGGCATACATGGGTTAAAAATTTGAGCAGATGACAAGCAGGATGGTGTTATATAACAACAATAATAGCAAGTGTAAATGTTACTATCAATTCCAATGTAAAGTTACAGAGATATCAACCTCTAACATATCACAAGGGGGCTGCTTGCTACAACATCAACTGTAGAAAGAGTAATAACAGCTACAGCTCAACATCAACATCACTATCAGCCTCCAACATCCATTTTCCATGCTGGCATAGCTTGGACAGTTTGACAGGAACTGGCAAACTAGAAGACTGCACCAAACCCTGCTGTCTGCTTTGGTATGGTTTTTATGGCTGGATGCCCTTCCTTCTGCCAACCACTTTACAGAATGTACTGGATGCTTTTTATGTGGGACTAGCAGCAGAGAGGCCACTAAGTAACTTTCAGGCCAAGACCCCTAAACTGAGGGCAGGGAGAAGTATTGAGGGATAGAAAAGGTGTCTTTCAATGCTGGAAAAATATGGTTATCTTAGTGGAGAGTGAAAAGATGGTGAAGATGTCAAAGGGAGGGAGCAGAAGCCATATAACCAAGTTACAGCATGGTGTGTATAATGAAGTGGATCAGGAATTGGAGAGGGTGAGTGGATGAGCCAATTTTTGTGAGAGCTAATAAGGTCTTTGTATGAGCTAACAAGGCTTCTCCACGTGGGCTAATAAGGTATTCTCTCTATGCACTGATGAGGAAATCCCCATGTGAACTAATGAGAGTTTCTGTGTGAGCTAACAAAGAGAGTTTCAACATAATCTAATGTAGGAATTTCTATGTTAGCTAATGAGGAAGCTTCAATGCAGTCACTTGACTTGCTAGAAATAGCAACCAAATATTCCTCAAATCACACTCAACTGTCTTAAATAATAAGGAAGCACATTGATAATATAATTCCAAATACAGTATGTAAAAATATGGGATAGTCACATCTGAGAGTTTTCATCATGGGTTTTGGGAGATCAAAGCAAGATTGGGGTTTAACAACAAGGATAACAAGAACAGCTATATTATAAAATAATCTACAATTTAATAACAGACCTGTGCAAAGAACTCATTCAACAGACAGTCCAACCATGGCTCAGCAACAGTAGGAGGTCGGAGTTCATTTGAAATATCTGCAACTTTTATAAGCATGGACATCAACTAAAAAAATATGCAGAAGAAAATAAATTTTGTTACATTTTAATAAAAACAAATATCAAAGCAAAAAAAAAAAAATTAACAAGGTGTGAGAAAAAGAAGATATAGGTAACTGGTGGTGGTCTGCAGTAGTAAAAATTATGCAATGTTGTTTATGAAGAGAAGATAAATTTGAAGAGTTGGTACTGGCTCTTTGTCTGAGAGAGTGAGAATTTTAATTTCTTTTTTTTTAATGTTGAAATATTTCATTTCTTTCACACCCAGGGTAAGGAACATTCATGAATCACCAGTGTCCCCATATACCAACAGCATATGAATTTAGCTAAATTCACAAGGTACAAAATAAAATGACAGTTTTGTATACGATTGTTGGTCTGTGTCAGTAAAATATAAGAGTAAAAACAGCAAAGTGAGGGACAAACACAAGTATATGCACCCCCACACACACTCAAACACAGAGGCTGCCACAAAAGTTTTGTTAACCAAATTCATTCACAAGGTATTAGCCAGCCAGAGGATATAGCAGATGACTTTTGCCCAAATAACCATGCAGTGGGACTGCCTGTTAAACTGCATGGCTGCAAAGAAAGATTGTTAAGCACACTGCCCTTCAATAGTTATTATGAACATCACAAGCATATATTATTATCAAAGGACAATATAGTTTTTCTACAGTTCTATATTTAAGAGATGAGGAATTACGTACATTATTTACATTTGACGGATATTTGTCCTCATCTTATTTGTTGTTAGCACATTTTGGTGATATACTATCCAGCCTTCATGAGGTCTCTTGGGGAAATTTCGAACCTGGGTTCTCATTCCTAAGGTATTTTTTGATGTTGTTGTTGTTATAATTATAATTATTACTATTATTTTTCAGGTAACTGCCTGGAATCAAACTTGGAATCTTGGGGTTAGTAGCCCATGCTCTTAACCACTATGCCATATGCCCCCAAGACACCTGATGAAGGCTGGAGGGTATATTAGCTATAATGTTGAGTTAACAACAAACAAGATGAGGACAAATATCCATCAAATGTAAATAATGTAAATAAAGTCTTTCTATTCAATCTCCTTTCCAATAACTTACACGTAGCTGCCTATCACTGTCTTTCTTCCATTGCTCTCTCTCTTCTATCACTGTTTCTCCAGCTTTACTCATACTCTTTCTACTTTCACCCAGGTTCTTTCTCTGTCAACATTTCCTTTTTCCTTCCATTCATCTTCACAGTCATGTTTGCCTTGGATGAACAGAGACAATGTAGAGTAGAGAATAGTTTTTAGTCCAGCAGGAGTCAACACAACTTCTGTCATGTTGTCATGATCAAATACTCTCAGTAAGTATCCAAAAGCAATTAGCAAACAAATGGTGATGGCTCAAGTTAGAGAGGACATGTTAGTTTTGCTGAGAACATGGCACAGCTACTGTGCTGGTGCCACTTCAAAATGCACCCAGTATACTCTGCAAAGTGGTTGGCATCAGGAAAAGTATCAAGCAGTTAAAATTATATCAAAAAATTTAACACTTAAGCAAGTCATTGCACCAACCAATCTACAAGGGCAGTAGCTCCAAATAAGACCTGATTCAGACTGTAACAATCTGTTCAACCTATACCGGCATGAAAAGATTACATAAAAATGAAGACAACGATGGTGATCATAATGATATTCATCATAGTAAAATTGAAGAAGTAATGCTATGGATGGCATCACTTCTTCAACAAAATTTGTCCTATGAAGAAAGGCTGAGGACGCTCGACCTTTATTCTCTAGAAAAACGCCGCCGCCGTTGTGATCTCATTCTCGCCCACAACATCATAAGCGGAAAGTGTAACCTCTCGAAAGAGCTGTTCTTCACTCCTGCTCCAGAGCGTCGGCTGCGGGGTCACTCCGAAAAGCTCTACCTGCGACGATTTCATCTCAATCGAAGGAGAGGAGCTTTCTCCATCCAGGTTGCGGATCCGTGGAACAAGCTGCCAGACGAGATGGTGAAGATGCCGACAACCGCTTTGTTCAAAGCCTCCCTTGACCTCAAGTGGCCTGAACTCTTTACATGAACACCACCCTGTACTTAACTCCATGTCCCCCTACATGGCCTTGCTATTTGCTTTTGAGCCAAATTAACTAACTAACTAACTAAATTTAACAAGTCTTCTCTATCTTCATTTGTCACCATTTGTTTGCTCATCACTTTACAGTGTCTACTGGGAGTATCTGACCATGGCAACATGATAAAAATTACATTGACTCCTGTTGGACTAAATGGCTATTCTCTACTCTACATTGTCTCTGTTCATCCAAGGCAAACATGACTGTGAAGGTGAATGGAAGAGAAAATGTTGACAGAGAAAGAATCTAGGTGAAAGTAGAAAGAGTATAAGTATAACTGGAGAAACAATGATAGGAGTGAGAGTGGTAGAAGGGGGAGGGGCCAATGAAATAAATAAATAAATACAGAAGAACAAAGAAATGCCAATGGTTGGATGAGGAAAGATGTTCTGGTCACTGGCACTTGGACAGGGTTTAGGCAAGGCACAGAATGCTTCAGGTTTGATTCACCTAACACTCGAGCAGTGAAGGTTTGCAGAAACAATAGAAAATTATATTGCCATTAGAGAAAACTCCAGTGTCAATGGCAGGTCAATAATTAATTTCAGAAATAAATTACTATACAATTGATGTCATAGAATTTATTTGAAATTGATTAGGGTTAACATTGGTCTCACAGAAAGAGGAGTAGAAGGGACATTAATCCAAAGATTATAATTAGATTTTAGCCAACTTCTTTTCCACTGATTTTACATTAAACTGTAAACAAGATAAAATATGGAGATGATTTCAAACAAATGAAAATCTTTAATTTGTACAAATATTGATAAATTTGCAGGCATAAAACTACTGAAAGGATGTATGTATATCTGTTATAGCCTTTTTTGTTCTATCAATCCAGCATACACCAGTTAACCAATATCTCTGTCTGTCTTTCAGTGTTTGTCTGTCTGTTTCTCTCTCTCTCTCTCTCTCTCTCACACACACACACGTTAGACATAATATTTCTTAAACTTACCTGCATACGATGTTCTTTCTTGTCTATATCAAAGTTGACCAAAGCTGTTTCAAAATCATGTAAGATGTTAATATGTTTAGCCATGTCTGTACTTAAAATACACCTAAAAAGAATGACCAAAAATATTTATAAAGCATGCTTAATTCCTGCATAAACATAGTCATGGCCAAAAGTTTAGAACATCTTTTTAAAATTTAAAGTTGTTGTGCCCAAGTATAATTTGATTCAAACATAACTTTGGGCATTTGATATAAAAATTTTAATTTTCACACCTATGTTTCAAACTTTTGGCCACAACAGTAAACTTAATATTAAATCAAGTAAAAGCTTAACTACATACAAGTCTATCAATAATTTTTACAAGTGCAGAACTGATCATCCAGGTTCTCAACTTCCTGTTTAGCAGTGTGTTTCAATTGGTAAATGCTACAATTATTTAAAGGTGGTCTTCTATTTCATACATACTCATCCTCAGGCTACAGCTGAGTGTACAAACGTTTATTTGTAACACAAGGCACAAGTCACAAATTTGTGCAGTGTAGGATCATAAAATCTACTGGATCAATTTCAGTAATGATATTGGTACTCAGTTTATCAAGTCTGGATAGCTGAAAGGCCAGCTCCAATAAAGGGACATAACTAAATACTTGACTAGTATTTTAATTCATCAACCCTGGAGGGATGAAGGGCAAATTTCACATGGATGGGATCTGAACTCAAATTTTGGAGATAGAACAAATGTTGCAATGCAATAGTTCTGATGCTTCAACGATTCTGCCAGCTTACTGCCTGATAATAACAATTGTAGAGGTTGGTCGATTACTTTAAACCCAGTGCTTGACCAATACTTATTTCATTGACCCTGAAGGGATGAAAGGCAAAGTCAATCTCGGGGGATTTGAACTCAGGATGTAAAGACATGAAATGTCACTAAGCATTTTATCAAGTGTGCTAACAATTCTGCCAGCCCACTGCCTTATAATAATAATAATAATAATAATCCTTTCTATTATAGGCACAAGGCCTGATTTTGTGGGGCTGGGTTAAGTCAATTACATCAACCACAGTGTTCGACCAGTAATTATTTTCTCAATCCTGACAGGATAAAAGGCAAAATCGACCTTGATGGCATTTGGACTCAGAACGTAAAGACAGATGAAATGCTTCTAAGCAATTTGTCCAGCATACTAACGATCCTGCCATTTCAGCCACCTTAATAATAATAATGATAATCCTTTCCACTAAAGGCACAAAGCCTGCACTTTTGGGGGAGGGAACTAGTTGATTACATCAACCCCAGCGTTTCACTGGTACTTAATTTATCGACCCCAAAAGGATGAAAAGCAAAGTCAACCGTGGCAGAATTTGAACACAGAATGTAAAGATGGATGAAATGCTGCTAAGTATTTTGTCTGACATGCTAACGATTGTGCCAAGCTTGCTGCCTTAATAATAATAATCCATTGTACTACAGGAACAAGGCCAGAAACGTTGGGGAGGGGACTAGTTGATTACATTGACCCCAGTGTTTCACTGGTACTTAATTTATCGACCATCAAAAGGATGAAAGGCAAAGTTGACCTTGGTGGAATTTGAACTGAGAATGTAGTGACAGGAGAAATACTACTAAGCATATTGACCAGTGTGCTAACAATTCTGCCAGCTTTCCACCTTCACAGCAATAATAATAATAATAATAATAATAATAATAATAATAATAATAATTCTTTCAGATTTTGGCACAAGGCCAGCAAGTTTACCTTGACCCCAGTACTCAACTGGGGCTTATTTCATTGATCCCATGGAAAAGATGAAAGGCAAAGCTGACCTCAGTGGAATTTGAACTCAGAAGCTAAAGAGAAGAAATGCCACTATGCATTTTGTCTGACATGCTACCGATTCTGCTAGCTTGCTGCTTTAATAACAACAACAACAACAGCAATAAGAGAATGTATAGAAGGTTGTATTAACTATATTATATTACTGGTATATAGAAGGTTGCATCAACTATATTATATTACTGGAGTAGAGAATGTTCAATAGATGGACAAAGTAGATAATAGACATATGACAGGTAATCATTTTATCAAATTTTGGCAGGATTTTTGCTCAGTTTATGTAAAGAAATATAAGTGAACAGCACATTAATCTGACACCTAATTTCTGCCAATCTAATGGTGCCTCAAAACAACAATAACAATAACATTTAGGAACCAGTGAGTGAGAATCCATGTGGTTGATAGAAATAACAGTTATGTCTCCTTCATTTCACATCCTGCCATCTTACATGAGGACCGGATACATTAGATAATGTAGTCCAACATGTTCTTATAATAAGATGGTTTTGGCTAGATTGCCTTTGATTATAGATCTGCCTGGGGCCAAACAACAACAACAAAAATAATAATAATAATAATGGCAATTATGATAGAAGACTTGTGATGATGATGAGGATGAGGGCAATGTAGTAGTAATGCTCACATGTTCATCTGTAGCTGGTATCTAGCATCAAGTCAATCCTGACCAAACAGGCATATGATAAAAGACATTCCATGCATAACCATCCCATCGTTTTAGAAATAAGTCTGACTAGATTATGAGTATTACTAATATTGCAGGGTGTGATATGAGTGTGATTTGACTGCTATTTCTAGCATGTCAAGTGACCAGATTGTCTTGGGTCCTATATGTAGTAGTAACACTACAGTGAAGTTTACTAATCCTAATTGTACACCGTCTTTGGAGAAGACTTGGCTCTGATTCCATATTTAATGGCAGCTAATCTTAGCATTAAAAACATAAGATGTTATTACAATGATGGAAACAATAATATTAGCTTTCAACCCACTTGTTAATCTGAATGTGTGATGAAGGATTAAAGAAATGATATAATGGAATAATGGTATAGTGACATTGTAGAATAATTGGATAAAACAATCTCATCTCATGTCATCAAGGGATGCAGTTCTCATCAATGACTCATCATTAATTTCCTCATTAATTACAATCTCGGAGATTAAAGTGATTAGGAAAATAGTAACTAATGACAGAGAAAGTTGTCATTATGGTAAAAGGAAGAAAATAACAGCATGGTCTAAAACAACAACAGTAACAAGCTCCTTTTGACTTGTTAATAATAGCAGCCAAATTTAGTCACACAATAATGTCTTTAAAAAATAATATATGGGATAAGATACTCCTAAATATACTATGCCTGAAAACAACTACAAAAACAGCAGTAACAGCAACATGGTCAATAAGAACAACAACAGTAACAAGCTCTTTTTAACACGTTAGTAATAGCAGCTAAATGTCATTCAAATCACACAAGAAGGATATATTGGATAATGCACTCTTAGATATGCTATGCTTGAAAACAACGACAGAGCAATCATGAATAAAATACTTTTGACTACAGGTATGCAGAATCAAAGCCGACCTGGATTAGAATAACATGAGAAATCAAATTAAGATATTTTCTCACTCATATAAATATTTACATGTACAATCAAACAACAGAACCACTACATTTGATCTGCAAAAATAAGACAAATCTCCTTCAAGTCACATTCTAGTTTCTTTTAAAAAAACCCAGAAAGGATGACTCATATAATCTTAGGCACATTATACCTCAAAAGAAGATGGGATGCTTACAGCTGGAACAGCTTTGATCACAGGTCTGCTCAATTAGATTTAAACATTAGAATACTCCAAAACATTGAGACACATGAATATTATAGTAAAACACTAATACAGAACCAGTCTAAAATCATGATTACTTCAATTTGTTCCTGACAAAATACAGAATCTGCACTTACGCGCAAAAAAGATGATCTCTGTCAACAGGAAACCTTAGGTGCCATAAATGTAGCTACAATTCTTTTAAAAACAATTGTTTGTCCACATTACTGGTACTGACCACCCATTTTTCCAGTTCATTACTTATGTATATACATAAGCACACAAACATACACCTGGGCAGACAAATAGGTAGGTAGGCATATTACTGGATTAATAGATATAAATATATGTGTATGTGTGAATGTGTCTATGTATGTAAGTATATTAAATATACTTAATCATATGATTAGGCAATCAACACTACAAATAAAGAACTCAGTATAAGTGAAACGTGGAGTATATTTCCTTGAAAACAATATTTCATGAGCAGATAACATGTTTCACAATTTATATATATACATATATATATATATATATGCATGACATTGCAGATGTTGACATGGCTGTGTAGTTAAAAAAGGCATCAGGGCTGACCAAGGGCTAAAGTACAGAACAACAACAACAACAGCAATAATGAAGACCCTTTCACTAACAACAATGCATTGGTACAAAGGGGGACATAACTGATTTAATTGGAGTTAATTCCAGTCAATGCCAAGTAATTTTACTGATCCAATACAGTTGAATCCAGTTGAATTTGAACTTATGAGTCTAGATGCATAAAACTAAATACTATAAGATTTTATTGTTCCTGTACCCAACTGTTTTGGCCACTCCATTGCACTCCTAACAACAACAACAGCAACAATTACAACCACAACTGCAGCAACAGTAACGATAGTAAACCAACTCAAGAAGCCCTATATAGTCACTCAATCTACTGGGAACAGCAGCCAAATTTTTCTTATTTTCATGTCATTTTCCACCATATTGAAGAATGTAGTCTAAGACAATTTACAAAAATAAGATGGAAATGTCATGATTGAGTTTGCACATTCAGAGCTGAACTAGAATTGAAACAACACTAAAGTGGAGAAACAAAACAAAGCAGTGTCTTACCTAATAATACCTTGGCGGACAATAGTGTACTGTTGTGGAGATAGGTTCTTCAGTAAGTCAGTTTTCTCTAATATTCGGAACGCCACATCACAGTGATGGTTCTCCAAAGGTGACCTGTCATTATAAGTTCGTGCCAAAATGGTATGGGCATTCACCTGAAGTGGAGAGAGGAACATAATTTTAAATATACATGTATGTGTATATGATATGTATGTATGTATGCACTTATGTATATGTGTGTGTGTATGTAAGGGGTTTGTGAATATGAGAATTTGTGTGTGTGTGTGTGTGTGTATATATATATATATATATATATATATATATATATATATATATATATGGGTGCATGCTTGGATAAATTTGCTCTTATGTAGTGGGAGAGTGCATGCCACTTTAGCACAAAAACAAGTGTGTGTGTGTGTGTGCATGCTTCATTATTGTATGTATATATGTACAAAACAACTTATTTGCTCAAAACGAAAACTTGAAAGGCATTTCTCCCAGTTGATAAGTTCAGAGATTAAAGAATTTGATAAAAATGTTTCTGTAGCTTCTATTAACCATTCCTAATGTTTTCAATTAATAAACAAGGTTTTCCACTAGTCAAACCATCACTTAATATGGCTCTAGACACACAGCAATAGACACAATCTCGGATCTTTTCGGTTTGAACGTCAGTTTTTTTAGCGGTGTCATATGAAATTGTCACCCATAATTATGACCTTAGTATCGATCTATTGCATTTCAATCTGTTTTAGGGTTAGGGTTAGGGGGAAGGGTATCTTTTTTTCTTCGGAAATGTAAATAAACCCAATCTGTTTCTTAAACGATGGACATATTCATACGGCACAGAATGTTTTCACCTCAATAGACGTCATTGATTGGTTGAAATTGCAGAAATTGAAGAAAAAAACCAACAAATATCTTACAAACTATAGAATTTTCTCAATAAAGCCAAGAGAAAAAGATGTTTTATAAATATATTCTACTAGTATACGAAGTTTAAAAGTGTTTAGTTATGTGGAAATTATTTGAAAAAACTGCCGTTCAAACCGAAAAGACCCCACAATCTCTTACTCTCCAATCCAACCTTCCCAACCACCAACCAACCTCAAATTTTCCATCACCTTCCTCCCAGTCCATTTTCCTTCAAGCTGTATAGCTTAAAGCACCATGCTGTGTCACAGCTGAAGAAATAACATCCAGCTGCTGTTTTAATGTATTCTTGAGTAGGGTAAACCATTTCATCTAAAATAACATCAACTGAAGTTCATCATCACCATCATCATGGGTGGGATGGTTTGACAGGGGCTGGACTGCACCAGCCTTCATTGTCTGTTTTGTCTGGGTTTTTACAGCTAGATGCCCTTCCTAACATCAACGACCTTGCAGAGTGGACATCAAGATTTTCTGAAGCCTCTTATCATTCACTTTACAAGTAGAACTGCATGTTTTTCAACAACTAGCCAATAAGAGACTGTTAAATCTTTCTTTAGCTAAATAACTGCTAAATCTTTCTTGAATTACATTCAGTGATCTTTAAAATGAAAAGACAGGCCAGAAAATATTAAACAAGAACAACAGTCATTTTGATAAGTTTCTGGAGAAAATATCCAAATGCATACAAACCAACTAGACATTCATTTGCAAAAACTTTATAAAAAAACAGAGAGAGAGAGAGTTTATATCTCATATTTTACCATTTCAGAAAAGCTGGCTTAGAAATTACTTACATGATAAATATTGTTAAAACCAGAATGTTCTAAATCATGACATATTGCAGATACAAGTAATGTGAGGATCTCTTCTTCAGCAAGTAAACTGCAGAGTTCTAAATGCCATATAAGGCAATACATCTGAAAAAGAACAAAACACAAGGAATTATCACAGCAGTTTCAATAATCAGAATACATAGTGTTTTCTTTAATCAGAGCCATCATTTCCAAAAATTCAATAA
>NC_043006.1:57748471-57850971 GCF_006345805.1 Octopus sinensis
CAAAGGCAACGAAGAACCTCTAGGTAGTATTCTTTGTTAATTGTCTAGCCACAACATGGCTCACTGTCCACTGAGGTGTGGCCATTTTTGAACTGGTTGTTCTACTCCTTCATTTGTGTTCTTTCCCACAGCATCATCTCCAAAGGCCTTCTGAATCTTCCTGATAGTCTGGGCTTGCGTATCACCAAGTTTTTGGCAGAGTCTGATACAGTATCTTTGCTCAATGCACTTGGTCATCTTGACTCAAAAATAAAAATTGCACAGCACACGCTTTACGTCTGTACTCAATGCATCACTGTAGGCAAATAGTGCAACCTACAGACATGAAAATTTTTGCACAAGCTCAGGAAGGATATGACCACTTAATACCCATGCAGATTTTGCTCACACATTATTATTTTGTGCAAAAAAAAAGTCATGGTCAGATACTTTTTGACTACACCTCATATATATATATATGTATGTATCAGAATAAAGATATGTATATGCATGCATATATACTCACAGGTATACATTTAGGTACAAATATATAGATATACATATATTAATACAACAAGCATGCATACTGGTTCATATATAAATGTATGGATATAAATGCTATAAAGTAAACACTTCAATTAGATTGAATCAGCTAATCTTTATATATATAAACGGCAAAATGTCAATGTGCGTGTCCTTTATATAAATCCATAGATTTTCAGTTAGAGGGCTTGCACTTTCTATGGTCATTCAAAACCGTCCAAGGGTGGTCGTGCACATCTTTAGATTTCCCCAGTCACCCTGCAAAGCCATTAAAAAAATCAATAGAAGTGACTTTTTTGTGAATTTTCTATCCAAAACCCAATCAAAATGCCTGAAACTTGATACGTTAATTGAATGCCAGCTAGCTGTATGTGATTGGTCAGAGATTTGGAGAGTACTTGCATGTATGTGCGCATGCACACAGCTGTATATGCATGCACTAGCACTATGACCCGGCAACGCAGGGTCATAGTGCTAGTCTTGATTACAAGAGCAGATTTAATGAATTATGTATAGTAATAAAAAGGAAATAATGTTTAAGATAGACGTAAACAGGAGTACATAGAAGTGTGAAGGTGTAGAATTACAGAATCATGAAACCATTATAGGGCAGCAGCTTCAATAATATGAAAAAAAAAAAAAAGGTTAGGTATTAGATATGATAGACTGAAACACTTAAGTATTTTCCAAATAGAATGTCTACATTTGGTCTAATACATTATCTATTACTAAAATGAAACCAAATTATGATTAACCAAGGTAGGGAATTATACATTTGTATTCATCAAGGTTAAATTTTATTAGTGCAAGCTTAATAATTAAGTGTAAAGTTAGGTATAGTTAACATATAGGGATTATTTAAATTTAAGGCGCTAACATCAATGAAAGATATGTATTTTCACAAATAGCAGGATGTTTGCATATGATCCAGTATATTATCTATCACTAAGATGAAAATAAATGATAGTTAACAAGGTAATACAAGTAGTAGAATGTTTGGATATGGTTTTAATACATTATCAATTAAGGTAAGACTAAATTATGGTAAACTAAGGTAGAGAATTAGCTAACATACATGAACAATTTAAATATAGGTGATGGTATTAATGGGTGATAAGTATTTATACAAATAGAATGTGTGAACACATTTAGACACATTATCCATTCCTAAGTATGACTGCATTATAATTAACCAAGGTATAGAATTTATTCGAAGCATTAATCTAGGATATGAAGTCTATTAGTGAGAATATAATGATTAAATTTCAGGTTAGGTATAGTTTGAATGTATGAATGATTTATATTTAAGGTGCTGGTATCTTACAATCAATTCATCATGCTGATAGATAATCCCTTTTTTTTTTTTTTTTTGCTTTTCCTGTTTCAGTCATTAGACTGTGCCATGCTGGGGCACTGCTTTGAGGAAGCCTTTTTTTTAAAACCTGGTACTTATTCTATCAATCTCTTTTTGCCAAATCACCAAGTTACAGGGACTTAAGCACATCAACACCGGTTGTCAAGCAGTCGGGGGTGGGGAACAAACACAGACATAAATACACACACACGCATGCACACACACACACACACACACACACACACACACACAATGGGCTTATTTCACTTTCTGTCTACTAAATGCACTCACAAGGCTTTGGTCAGCTTGATGCTATAATAGAAGATGCCCAAGGTGCCATGTAGTGGGACTGAAACCAGAACCATGTGGTTCTTAACACACAGCCAACACCTGCACCTAATAATATTCAATTTTATTTTATTAATATGGAATGCCTCAGATACACAGAGCCCCCACCAGCCTCTGCCACCTTTATATGGATGTGCATCATATAAATACACAAAGCAATTTTAAATTCAGTAGTGTTATCAGTGAGAGAATATACAAATTTAGCAAGAAATGTATTATTAACCTTTTTTTATATATCTAAATGCAGATATGTGATTATTCCAGTGAAACTCAAATGAGGAAGAAGAAACATTAATGTAAACGTTCTTTACCAAGAGCAGTGACAGAGCACTTATATATTTTTCCTAAGGCATTGGTTATTAATGGGACACAGCGATTTTTTACACAGAGCAAAGTTACCTTGATCATTAGTGGATATGATGAGTTCAGCTTCACTATTATTAATAGTACGTTTATTGGAATCAGGAACATCAATATGTTGATTATTTCCAGTAGATATTGCATTGTAGTTATTTAGGTGACTAGAAGTTGCAATATTAGATGTGCTGTCAGTTACAGTAGCATTATGAGCCAAACTGATTAATGTATTACAGCTAAATCCTGGTATATATATTCAGCAGTATTAGGCAGGTGAAGGTGCATGGCTCAGTGGTTAGAGCACAGGGTTCACAATCATGTAGTAGTGAGTTTGATTCCAGGACTGGGCTGTGTGTTGTGTTCTTGAGTAAGACACTTTATTTCATGTTGCATCAGTTCACTCAGCTGTAGAAATGAGTTGCAACGTCATTGGTGCCAAGCTGTATCGGCCTTTGCCTTTCCCTTGGATAACATCAGTGGTGAGGAGGCTAATATGCATGGGTAACTGTTGGTCTTCCATAAATAATCTTACCCAGACTTGTGCCATAGAGGATAACTTTCTAAGTGCAATCCCTTGGTCATTCATAACTGAAGGGGGTCTTTACCCTTTATTAGGTAGAGTTGGCCAGTTTAGCCATGTGTCTATTGAAAATTTTATGATATGGACTAGATTTAAGGAATGAAGGATAGAAGAAAGCAAAAAACAATATCAAGTAACTAAAAGAGAATCTTTGTGTCAGGAATACTCAGTAAGGGAAGCAGCAGAAAGTAAGAGGTTTGCAAAAGTTTTGTGAAAGGGAGATCAGAGGTCTGAAGTGTTTCAGATGTAAAGCAGTTTGCCAATGTGAATTAAGACATCACTGAGGAAAGATGTTATAGGAATTATATTGGGCATTACCATTTCTTCTTGATTAAAAAAAATATTAACTGTGTTAAAGAAGTCTATTACTAGTTTAGTTTTAGATCCTCTGGCCATACTTTTATACAAAATGTTGAGCTTTTCTAGCATTCTAGTTTCCTAGCTAACTCATCCTTTAGCATCTAGCTATCTCAACACTAATGACTTGTGTCTAAGGGGAATCTTGACGGAGTTGCAATACTCCAGAAAATAACTTATAAGGTTTACTCTATACAATAGACAGTACCATACATAAGGTTATCAAGGTAAGTTTACCTCTCAGTTTGATATCTTTTTGCGAGTGTTGTGATGGCAAGTCCTTTCCACAGTGAATAAGTACTCAAAGAAATTGTAATAAGAGAGAAGCCTATGCATTTTGTCAAGAGTTAAATTTAGTTAACAAGTATTGTGCCAGTGACCCACAAATTTGAAATTCTAATACATTTACAAGAGTGATGGGTTTATGAATAGTTTTATTGAATAAGATATTGTCATTTAGAATGTGTTTTGCAAATGAAGATGTTATCTGAGTTTGTGTCAATTAATGCCTTGACCTTTAAGTCAGTGGTAGAAGCATATATGAGATGGATGACTTTGGGTACTGAAGCAAGAGTATTTAATAGCATGGTGTCTTTTTCTTAATTTTCTTGGAATGTGAACAATTTTAGTTGGTTGTTAAAGGTGAGAGCAGTGATTCATTTAAAGGTGACATTTAGGTTATGATATGGTGAAAATTTGTTTTGCAGGACAAATATTAACCCAGTGCTCATTTTTATTATATTTGTTGCATACAGAGTTCATTGTAGGGTACATGTTTCATCTACAGTGTTGGTCTTTTACTACAGCAAAGACACTGTTTCTTCTTAAATACTGGAACTATAGAAGGTCCTGTGAGTGAGTGTACAATAATATAGTATTGCCCTTTGCTAGTTCCATTATCATTGCCATCAAATAAGAGTAGATTTTCTGTTGAGCCTTCATAACTTTTAAGAAGGAGTCATCTAATAGCTTATGACTATGTGCCTGAGATGAATGCACCTGAGATGAGAAGACTGCTATGTTAGCCAGATATAAGGGGACTAGTGTAGTATTCCTTTGAGAGAAATTTCAGAAAAATTTATGAAAGTAATCAATGCTTTATCCTCCTATTTGTTTTCTTGATCTAAATTTGTAACATTTTCTTGTAGGTGATGACTTCTTAGAATATTTCATCTCTAATATATTAATTGCATCCTTGAACATAGAACAGGGGAAGTGGTTAAACTACAAAGAAATTGAAGCCAACCAGTTCAGCAGTTCTTGCCTTTTGTGAAACAAGAATTTTCAGTAAATAAATTATTCTTCTGCAGGGCCATTGGGAAGAACTTTCTTGAATAACCTCATGTCAACGATGACAGCAGTCAAGAAATAAGGTATACATATAAAATTTATGCCAGCTGTTTTTAGTAAAATAGTTCTCTTGAAAATATTAAAGAATGTTAGAAATGGAATATTCAGGTGAAAGAAAGGGAATAGATTGAATAAAACTGTCATAAACCATGACCAAATATAAATCTGTTCAGGTGACTTCTGTCTTGAATCTCTCAGGTCTCTTATATTGACGCACAACTATAAAAACCAGGTTTATGGACAGAGAAGAACTAACAAAGAAATAAGCACCTGGAGATTGATGCAACAGCAGCAATAACAATATATGGAATATGTGAATTGAATATTAATGTGCGATGAACAACAATAGGAAGGGTTCAAATATATTTTTGAACTAAGTTCATATATTTTATTCTATTCTCTTTCCTTCACCATTTCTAACACATTAAAATCCTCAAGAAAATTATACATAAGTGTGCACTATATGTCATATATACTACGCATAGAGATACTATACAGTACAGTACAGTCAATATATAACACACTAACACTATACTGAAACATTAAATATCACCATCTGTTTATACACACTTACCATTTGTGCCACCATGAAACAATGTTTAAAATTGTGGAATGGAACATCAAAGTAATGCAAGTAGACTTCACAGAGCCAAGTTTGCAGGGCACTCAGCTGGAAGAAAGAGGGACTTAATTAGCCTTCATCATTATTATTAGAAATATTTCAATATTAGAAATGTTTCAATCACAAATTCATTACATTAACACAGTTTAGGAAATTTAAAAAAGGATAATAATACAGAAAAACAATTTTTAAAATGAAAAAAAAAAGGGCGAGTTCTTCAAGAAATTCAAAAGATGAGTGATCAACTCGAGGTTTCAATAATTTCTTTGACTAACGACAAGAGTTAGGAGAAAATTGATGGGAAGAAGCAAGGGAAATAATTTAAAACAGAAAGTTATTAAAAAAACTAAATGAAACAAAAATTAATATTTAGCTAGTTTAATTATGTTACAGAAAATTTGGTAACCTCTCATAATAAATGAAAAACATGAGTTCTTGACCAAAAATGTAAGTGTACATCATTTACTCAACATTTAAAGGGTTATTCTGATGCTGCTGCAGGTGATTGGCTTCCAAGTCAACCCTACTTATGATCATAGAGGATTTTGGTTTTAATTTAACTGTTTACCGGCCATTCCAGATTGGTGGGAATGTTAGGATTCAAGTTTCAATGTAGGGGAAACAAAGGTAGAAAAGAAGTACTATAAGGTTTGCAGTGTCAGAGAAGGGAAATTGGAATAAAGTGAGAGGATGCGAGGAGAAGATAAATCAGGATGGGCTTCAATAGGGAAATAGGGGTAGGTTTAGACTGTCAGCTACTTTGGTAAAACAAGGAACATTATAACAATGATAGAGACAGAGGGAAGCTACAATATATTAAAGGACTAATGTGTATGTGTGTTTGTGTGTGCACACATGCATGCATGCATCATTGTAGCAGTTGCTGCTTCACTGTTTCAGATATGTGATTTTTTTGGCAACAATAGCATGGGTTTCTCAAAAGAGAGATGCCCTCCCAAATAGATTTCTGTTATCTATCAATGGAAAAATATCAGAGCTATAGTTAGCCAGAACGGAATTTGAACTCACTAACTCAGTAAAACTAAATGAGAGGCGCATGAGTGGCTGTGTGGTAAGTAGCTTGCTTACCAACCATATGGTTCCGGGTTCAGTCCCACTGCGTGGCATGTTGGGCAAGTGTCTTCTACTATAGCCTCGGGCCGACCAATGCCTTGCGAGTGGATTTGGTAGACAGAAACTGAAAGAAGCCTGTCATATATATATATATATATACATATGTGTATGTTTGTGTGTCTTTGTTTGTCCCCCTAGCATTGCTTGACAACCGATGCTGGTGTGTTTATGTCGCCGTCACTTAGCGGCTCGGCAAAAGAGACTGATAGAATAAGTACTGGGCTTACAAAGAATAAGTCCTGGGGTCGATTTGCTCGACTAAAGGCGGTGCTCAAGCATGGCCGCAGTCAAATGACTGAAACAAGTAAAAGAGAATAAAGAGATATAACAACAACATATTTCCTTCTTAGAATATAAGGAGAAGAGAGACACCCCTTCCCTCACAAAGCCATTTTAGTTTAGGGGTATCATTGAAGACTAAAGTTTTGAGAATAACAGCAAGCATATCTGAACTAGTAGTAACATTTCATTTAACTTTTGAGTACTACATCTAGAACAAACTAGCTATAAACATAGTGAGGATTGGATCCAGTATTGCTGCTTAGAACAGTAAACTAGACACCTTGCCCTCCCTATTGATAACTACATGGACTGGGTTATTTAGTGTCTTACCTACAGACACTGTGCAGCCGCACCAACTGCGATGTGCAAAATGCTCATTCTTCAGCTGATCATATGACCTTATGCTGATTAGAATACTGAAAGCTCTTGGTTTAAAACATGAGTAAGATTTTAGTAACTCCACTATGTTATCCATAGAATATTTTGGCAGAAACATGAACTCTGAAACTCCGCTCCGTCATAACCAGTCTCAAGGAGAAAGGAGGGTGGTAGGTATAGGATTAGAATCTATGCACTATCAATTTTCTACATTTCGACTGAAACACAGAGAACATACGAGATTGGTTCTGCAGATGAATCAACATTGTGAAAGCCAAAAGAAGGAGCACTGGTTGGCAGCCACACCTGGAAACAACTGCAATTCATTACCAAAGATCAAAGCAGATGGGGGTCTCTTGTCAGTGCCCTATGCTTCACATGGGGGTCAAAGGAATTAATGAAATGAACAAACTCTCAATCCTTTATCTACAATGCCAGTGTTCAAACAAAGCTTGATATGTAACTAAACACTGAGGTTAATTATCCAGAGTCACAATTTGCACATATATCAGCAATTAAGTAAAGTATGATTGACCAGGCATATTAGTTTTTATAATTAATATTATTTAAATTATGTTTCAGGCTCATTAGACCTCATCAGCAAAGCAAAAATTTCAGCAAATAAGTCTAGAGTTGTCTCCTATACTTCCTGAAATTATTAAAATAGTATCCAGGTATGGCTATTTTTTCTTCAGCACATAATTATTTATAATTAGATTTTTAAGGCCTACTAAATTAAGTATACTGACACTAATTGTTAAATAAACTCCAAGATAGTTTGTTTTCTATGGTTTACTACGGAAAGTGGGATAGAGGCCTTGATCTACACTATCTGTTTCAGAGTGGTGAGATTGGCAATATATATATGGTTGGTGTCATTTGGAATATTGTTGACATGCACAGAAAAAATATGAGTGTGAAGGAAATTCCATAGGAAGGATTAGGTATAGTGGTTCGTATGGGGCCTAGAATGAAAGAATGAAAGAAGAATGAGGAGGACTTTGCAGGGTTTGGGTGGAGGTACATATGTCACTAGCTGAATGTCTAGGCTGTGTCTGTGTGGAAGGCATATGTCACTAGCTGGGTATCTTGCGTGGGTCTGTAGAGGTGGGGGCAGTATGTGAAGGCTAGTATGTTACTGGGTGAAGGCTAGTATGTTACTAAATGGGTGTTTCAGTTGGGCTTGTGTTGTGAGGTGTATGTCACAAGCTGAAAATGTTAAAGAGACCTGGGTAAAAGGGTATAATACACTATGAGGGTATATCAGGTGCATCTGGGTAAAAGGGGGAGTCTTGGATGGGTTGGTATCAAAAAATTAATATAATTTTCTCTTTTGTTCTAACTGTTTCATTTTTAAAGTTAGTTTTTTTTATTTTTAATACATCTCAATTAAATAAAGTTATTTCTGTAGTAGTTATAATTTGAAACTAAAATAAATAAAAGCCATATTTACCGTAATGCCAAATTTGGAAAGAATATCCAATTCAATGAACATGGACTGCAATAAAAGCATCATTTCAGCTTCATCCCACTGCCAATTATCAAATGAGGGTTCTTTGAGATAATCACTGACGCTTGAGCTAAACTGGGATTGTCTGAAATAGAGATGTATGTTGGTTACATCCTTTTATAAGCTTTGATAAAATATACAAAGAATACGTTGCAAGCCTTGAAGTGCTATTCACTGTAGCTGAAGTTAAATGAACAGCACACTTGAAGACTTCTTCAGATCCTAGTAATAATTCTTTCTGTTAAAGGTACAAGGCCTGGAATTTTGGGAGACAAGGCAAGTTGATTATATCAACCCCAGTGCTCAACTGGTATTTTAATTTATTGACTCCAAAAGGATGAAAGACAAAGTCAACCTCTATAGAATTTGAACTTGGAACATAATATAAAGTCAAAAGAAGCACTGCCAAGCGTTTTGCCTGGCATATTAATGGTTTCTATTTGCTCGCCACCTTTCAGAATCTAATAACAATAATAACTAGTAACATAATTTTAGTCAGGAGAGGAAGCAGTGTTTATCACTCTCAAAGCATAGAGAGGACTATGCTATAGAGTGGACTATGCTAAAAGCATTCAAAGTGCCAGGTAATGATGTTAAACCAGGGGATGGATTGTCTAAGCCATGGCAAGATTTGAACTCAGAATGCAAAGAGCTGGATCAAATACTACAAGGCATTCAGTTCAATGTTGTTACAGTTCCAGCAACCATCATCCTGGATTGATACTTTATCACTCCCCACCACTCACCAAAAAAAGTCAAGTTAGTCCTTAGCAGGATTTGAATTCAAAGTGCTGTCACAAGAAATACAGCAAGAGAATCTATCTGACACTTTAACAACTCTTCCAGTCCAGTTGGATATCAAAATTTAATTATTTTCGGGTTGTTTTTTAATTAGTTTCCACTTTCTTTTGTTTTTCTTCTCAATTAGAATTTTTCTCCTTTTGGAATTTTATCAAAACACAAAGCATATAAAAAAATACATCTGAATATTTCACAGGAAAAAAACACTGCAAAATATAAATTTAAACAAAATTTTTCGTTTTCTTTTCTATTTCGTTGTTTTGTTTTTAATTAACTTCAATTTTGATCAAATTTTAATTTTAATTTTAAATTTTCCCATTTTCTTCTTGATTTTGATTTAGGAAATGAAGAACTCCAAAATGAAAAATGACTGGGAAAAAAGATGTCATTTCTGAATACAAGAGTAATTGTGAAGAACAAGTATCAATGCTAGATATAGTAACAAAAGTTTTCTCAGTTAACACCTTACTATCTTTAAAAATGAAGTCCACACATTTGATAATATAATCCTTCATACACAATGATTATAAAAATGGTGAGGTGGACAAGATGCCTATGGTTACAACACCTTTGGTCATAATTCAACTTGACCAATGGCTAAACAACAATAACATTAGTATAATACCATGCTATAAGCAATAAACACATAACCAATAATGAACAGTGCAGACGTCGTGGCATGGCCAAGAAGCTTACTACCCAACTATGTGATCTTAGGTTCAGTCTCACTGTGCAGCACCTTAGGCAAGCAACTTTCCCACTATAGTTCCAGACTTTGTAAGTTGATTTGGTAGGCAGAAACTCAAAGATGTCCATTGTGCACACATGCGAGTGTATCTTTGCGTTGCTTTTGTTCCCCACCACCACTTGCAACTGGTGTTGGTTTGCTTACATCCCCTAAACTTAGCAGTTCAGCCAAAGAGACTGAAAGAATAAGTACCAGGCTTAAAAAAATAAATTAGTACTGGAGAGGATTTGTTCAATTAAAACCCTTGAAAATGGTGCCCCAGTATGACTGCTGTCCAATGACTGAAATAAGTTAAAGATAAAAGATAAAAAAAATAAGACACAATAAAAGAAAGAATGGATTGTATCATATTAAATTTCCTAAATTATCCGCCTTCCTGAATATCTAAGTTAGAACTGGGTTTCTAACCTTGTTCAGACAACCTATACAGTCATTAATCTATTTGTTAAATGTTTTCAGTTCAGTTTTAAAGCTTCTCAATTTATATAATTTATACTTTCATAAATCATCTGTATTTGTGTCGAGTAATGAATGTAAGATAGCTGACAGGCAGAAGCCACTGCAGGAAGCCTCTCTAAATTGGTTGGAACCAGATACTGCTGATGATTATTTATAAAGACCTGAAGTAATAAATTTTAAACTACCATCAGTTGATATTCAGATAAATAAATGCTAAATAATGCTACAGAATTTTCTTTTCAAATGACGTATTTAATGTGTAGGTGGAAAATGCTTAAATTATGCTGTAATCACTCAGAGATAAGAACAAATTATGAAAACCTAAGGTTTCACGTATAAAACACAGATTGACATTTGTGTTAGGAGAGATTCAAGTGGTTTCTCTAGATGTTTCTTTCAATTATATCTCATCATTGAATATTCCCATAATAATCATAACAGATTATTAGCCTACAACCTTGCAATATCTAAATATCTAAAAAATTGTTTGCCATGGGTCACTATTTATGAGTTACTATTAAAAACTGTGAAGCTGTGTGGCTTAGTGGTTAAGGTGTTTGACTCAAGGATGTGAGTTTGATTCCTGGACTGGGTAGCCTGTTGTGTCCTTGAGCAGGACACTTCATTTCATGTTGCTCAAATCTAATTATCTGTAATGAGTACTGCCTAAGTGTTGGTGCAACCCTCTCTCCCTCAACCTTTCCTATCCTGGATGTTTCACTGAGTCAAGGATGAGGGAGCCAAGAAGGTGTCTATGTCTGCTTGTGAGTGACAGCTGGCTGTACTTTGGAGAACATCACAAAATCTTTATTAACATAGACACAAGATTTAAAATTTGGAGAATGAGTCATAGCCATTTAAATTGACCCCAGTACTTAATTAGTACTTTATTTTACTGACCCTGGTAGGATGGAAAACAAAGGTGACCATAGCAATATTTGAACACAGAGTGTAAAGAGCAGTAACAAAATCTCACAGCTGTTTGTTGGATGCTCTAACATTTCTATCAATCCAATGCTGGCATACACATTAGCATTACGAGTATTACACAACACCCTTCAGTATTTCACCCCACTCAAGTCTAAGGGTAAACCTAAAATGGTTTGATTTTGCATCTACCAACTGAAATGGAATAGTTTAGAAACTTAAATTTTCAAATATTCCACTGAGTGAATATTTGGGGGCTAAGATAATACTGTGGTGAGGTAGAGGCCTGGTTTTAGAATGATAAAGAGAAAAACTGAATGAAAGCCAGCCGTAAACATGCTAGCATTACAGAAACATGGCTCAACCATTGTTTAAGAGGCTGCTTACTACAAAAGTGTATGCAAACAGTTTTCAATGACACAAAACTCAAGAGGAAACTTAAGGAGATACTTAATGGGTGAGATATTTAATATGAAATTACATAATGATAATTTGATTTAAAAATTTACCGGCACCAGTATAACTATGTAGTTAAGAAATTTGCTTTGAAACAACATAGTTTTGAGTTCAATTTCACTTTACTTCACCTTTGGCAAATATAATAGGACCGATAGAATAAGTATTAGGCTCAAGAAATAAGTTCTGAGGTCAATTTGTTCAACTAAAATCCTTCAGCATGGCCACAGTCAAATGACAAACAAATTGAAGAATAAAAGACCATATGTATGCATGTATAAATATGTGCATGCAATATATGTGCCTCTGACCATGTTTATTGATGTAAATGAAAGAATAAATACAAAAAAACAACCCAAAAAACAAATTGATGTTTGGGGCTTATGTTGCGTCCAGAAAATATGACTGTGCTTTGACACAATATATACTGAAGTGCAATAATGGAACCAATATGGTCAACTAAAACACTTGAAAGCAGTACTCCAGCCTGTGCTGTCCAGTGTCTGGAACCAGTAAAAGAAATGAAAATAAAAGATTATAAAAAATGCAACAGAAAATTATTTTATGCTAAGATTCAGCATGCAAAATTATACTTAATTTGAAAATTTTCACTTAATTAGAAAATTTCAAAAAGTGAAGCCAAAGATCCGTGCAATGTAAGAAGCACTGGTGTTAGTGCCACATAAAAAGCATTGGTGCTAGTGATACATAAAGAAACACACAGTACACTCTGTAAAGTGGTTGGCATTAGGAAGGGCATCTAGCCATAGAAACCAAACCAAAGTAGACTATGGAACCTGGTGTGGCTCCTAACCTTTCCAGCTTCTGTCAAACTGTCCAACCTATTCCAGCATGGGAAATGGACATTAAATGATGATAATAATGAAGTTACATAGATTGTGAGCTTTAGTAAAATCGAAATTTGAACACAAATTCTTGAATTAAAAGCATTACAACTGGATACACCTTCATAAAGATTTCTATGTAGGAGATGGGTGTAGTCAGGTGAATCACTCACAGAGGTTATTGAACTCAAGAACATAGAGAGATGAAGCTAAAGTAATGCAAGTCTGATGCCTTGCTATTTTTTACCATTGCACAATTGTTTAGGATGCAGATGGCATGACCATAATAGAGAAAGAGAGAGAGAGGTGGAAACACACATCACTACTACCACTCCCTGAAACTACACCAACACACCTCTTGCCAACCCTCACACCACACCTCGCTCTTCCCTCGCTATGATAGGGTAATTTATCGGCATGGACATATCACTGAAGACTGTGTCTTTGGATTTGCATGTGACATGTTGCTAGGAAATAAATGCGGGTTAATTCCATCTTAATCTTGCTTAAAGACACCTGGCATTCCTGGAGTTAATAATAGAGTCTTTGTTGAGACAGAAACACAAAGAGACTGCGAGTGAGAGACAGCAACAACTGCAGCCAATCCACCCTCCCACCTGTTGCTTCTTAGCAAATTGATTCCTTGGATTACAGCTAACAAACAGGGTTTTATGCTTATTAGTGCCACAGGGAGTAGTGAGGGTGATGGCGGAGATGGTTTTGTTGGTGATGTTACAGACAGTGGTAGCAATGATAGTGGTGAAGACAGCAGTGGTTTTGGAGGTGATGGTGGCAGTGGTGAAGGTGGTGTTGGTGACAGTGGTAGTGCTGGTGACAGTGGTAGTGGTGATGGCAGTGTTTGCAGTGGTGATGTTAGAGGCAGTGACAGCAGTGGTTTTAGTGGTGGTGGTGATGGCAGTAGTTGTGGTGGTGGTGATGGCAATGGTGACAGCTGTAGTGGTTGTGGTGGTAGTGGTAGGAGTAGCTGTATTAAATAATGACATCAGCAACGGTGATATTGGAGGAGATAGTAGTAGTGGTGGTAGTGATTGTTGTAGTGGTGGTAGTGATAGTAGTAGTGGTGGTGGTGGTGGTGGTGGTCATGGCAGCCAGTGGTGGTCGTGTCAGTGATGGTAGAAGTGGTTAGTGGTGATGCTGCTGTAGGTGACAGATGTGATAGTGGTGATGGTACTGATACTACGGTGATGCAACTACTGATGGTTGTGAGCATGGTGGTGGTGGTGAAGATGGAAGTGGTGCACACAAGTTTCAATGACACTGAATAATAGCTCAAGAGGAAACTTTAAACAGACACTTAATGGATGTGATATTTACTATGAAATAACATAATGAAAAGGCGGTGAGCTGGCAATATTGTTAGTATTCTGGGCAAAACGCCAAGCGGCATTTCATCTGTCTTTACATTCTAAGTTCAAATTCTACCAAGGTCCACTTTACTTTCCATCTATTCTGGTTATATCATTTTTAGTAATCTTATTTTATCTTTATACAACATAACAATATTGTTTATATGCAATCATATATTGTACCCCATGATAATTTCCTCTGTGTTAACATCAAAGGTTTTATTAGTGTCTTGTCCCTTTAACTGGTAATTAACATCTTGATTTAGGGTCTCTCCCTACACAACCTTCTTTATAGACAATTACTTATACAAATCCTAAAATCCTGATAATATTTATGACCATACCCAACTATAAACTGTCAACTCACTCCTGCTCCCCATTCTAAACAGACACTGTCCTCTAGCCTTAGATTTGGTAGTTGATAAAAAAAGACTAATAAATTTGAAATGAACTACAATCCTTTACAATATATGACCTTAAACTTCATACAGTTCTTAGAAGTGTAGTATATTCTTACCCACATTAGTAGCAACAGGGACTCTTTTCCTCTTCTTGCTCTTTTAGAGAATTTGAGTAAAATTATGTGTCCAACTGATTAAAAATCCTATTTATTTATGCAGCTGAGGATAGCCCTGCATTTAAATTGATGTAATGATTGCATTGTTCAATTAAATGGAGCCGCTTGAAACAGTCATACTGCATCACGTCTTGATATCCTGTTGCTTATTAGGATTATCTATCTATCTATCTATCTATCTATATATATATATATATATAGCAAGCTTCTTTCAGTTTCTGTCTACCAAATCCACTTATAAGACTTTTGTTGGCCCAGAGCTATAGCAAAACAGCACTTGCCAAAGGTGTCACACAGCCAGACTAAACCTGGAGCCATGTGGTTAGAAAACAAACTTTTCACCACAAAACCACACCAACACACACCTGCTATATATAAGTGCTGGTATGCTGAACGATTAGGAAGCTTGCTTCCAAACCAAGTGGTCTTGAGTTCAATTCCACTGTAAGGCATCTTGTGCAAGTCTCTTCTTGTATAGCCTTGGACCAACCAAAGCCTTGATCTTTCATATATTCATTCGCCATTAACACCTTAAATGTATTGTTTACTGTTTAAATGTACTGTTTATTACAGCTAATTTTTCTCAGAAGCTAACTGATTAAATTAGGATAATAATTTCTAATTCCTCATTTCTCTAGTTTAATTTCTCATCCGCCATGAAGATTATGAATGTATTCTATGCTAAACACTCCTGCTTCTTTCGTTCATTCCTCGTACCATCTTCCCAAATTAAACTCGCTTGTTCGCAGTGCGCCCACCCTGTCCCACCCCACCCCCAATACTGGATATCTCAATCTTTATCTTCTCACCATCTACACCGGATCTCTCTCTCTCTCCTTCCACCACTGTTGCCTGATGTCTCTTCTCTCCACTGCTCCTCCTCACTGGGCTGTTCTCTATATATTACCTGCACTCACCTTCTCTCTCTCTCTCTCTCTCTTTCTCTCCTGGGACGTATGCAACTAACTCAGCTGCCCAGCTATCTTTCGTTTTGTTCTGTCTTGCGCTCTCTCACCACCATTACCAAATGTCCCTTCTCTCAATCCCCCTTTCTCACTGGTGTAGTTCTCTATACTACCTGCACCCCCACTCTCTCTCCGAAAAACGCAACTAAGTCAGCTGTCCACCTACGTAACTGACTATCCTTCATTTCATTTCATCCCGTCTAGAAATATTCCAACAACTTCCCAATAATTGTGAAGGAAACAGCTATTGGGCTGTATGTGTGCACTTGTTCCCCTGTGTCCGTGTGTGTGTGTGTGTGTGTGTGTGTGCTTGTGTCTATATATGGATGAACTTGCTTCCTCTCTCTCTCTCTGAAATCACCACCACCTCTTATGATGACCATAATGGCATATACTCACAACACCACTAACACCTAACCCTGTAGGGGCTACAGTCTTACTCCTAATACACTTGAATGTTTGAATGATGTCAGGTCGGAAGTGAGAACAGATGAAGCATGCCTAAAAAATGAACATGACAACCTCCCTCTTCTTTTCAGGCACTGAATAACATCTCTCCTCCCCAAGCCTCAGCCCACATTCCTTCCCCAGTTTTCAGAGTTGGCACAGTCAATGTAGGCACACTGAAAGGTAGGTCTAGTCAGATTGTAGAGATGCTTGAAAGGAGATGTGTCGATGTATGCTGCATACAAAAGGTAAGATGAAGAGGAGCTTCAGCTAGGATCCTCACAGGCAAAGCACATAGGTATAATATCTTCTGGTAAGGTAACATGGATGGAGTGGGGGGTGTAGGCAAAGCCATTAGAGCAAAGAAACAGGCTTGGAAAGCCTGGAATGGTGGGGTAGCAAGGGAACTGTACTAGGTAGCCAAAAGAGAGGCTGAGCAGCAGGTATACATAACCAAGGGCGAAGCAGGAAAGAAGAAGTTTGCCAATGTCCAGCGATGTGAGAACCAAACAACTGAAGTATTTCAGATTGCAAGACAGTGTGTGAGAGAAAATTATGATGTCACAGGAGAGAAATGTGTCTGCATGGATGATGGTACACTTGCTTTTAATGATTCTGAAAAGAAAGAGGCTTGGAGAAGCCATTATGAAACACTGCTGAACGTGGAGAATGAATGGGAGGAGGAGAGCCTACTAGATGTTGACCCGATAGAGGGTCCAGCTATCTGAATAGACAGCTCCCTGGTACATAAAGCAATTAAGGATATGAAGCCAGGAAAAACCCTCGGCCTGTCAGGAATCACTGCTGAGATGCTTAAAATATCTGGTGGTGTGGGCTATGGCCTAGTCACCCACATTGTAAACCAGGTAGTTCATAAAGGAAACCCAATGACTGGAGTAGCAGCACCATAGTCAACTGCTACAAGGGTAAAGGTGATGTTCTTTAGATAGAAATAACTACAGGGGTATCAAACAGCTGGATCAGGTGATGAAGGTCATGGAGAGGGTCATAGCCCATCTCATTAGGGAGAGAATCTGCTTAGATGAGATGAAGTTTGATTTTGTGCCAGGTAGAAGCACCACTGATGCTATATTCCTGGTTTAACAACTGAAGGAGAAATACCTTGTTAAAGTTAAGCCCCTTTGGAGAAAGCTTTTGACAGGGTCCCTCAATCCCTTATCTGGTGGGTGATGCAGAAACTGGGGATAGACGAATGGTTAATAAAGGCTGTATAGGCCCTATATAGACAGGCCGTTAGTAAGGTTAGGATCAGCAATGAGGATAGTGAAGAATTCCAAGTAGAAGTAGGGGTCCACCAAGGATCAGCCCTCAGTCCCCTTTTATTCATCATAGTCCTCCAGGTAATAACAGAGGAATTCAAGACGGGTTGCCCCTTGGAGCTCCTCTATGCTGATGACCTGGCCCTTATACCAGAATCACTACCAGAACTAGAGAAGAAATTTCGGGTGTGGAAGCAAGGTTTAGAATCAAAAGGCCTTAGAGTCAATGTAGCAAAGACCAAAGTTCTAGTAAGTAGGAAGGCGAACTCGTCACACACCTCCTCAGGTAGGTGGCCCTGCTCGATCTGTAGAAAAGGTGTAGGTAGAAACATAAGAAGTACCCAGTGTAAGCTATGGACACATAAGAAGTGCAGCAACATCAAAGGAAGATTTACTGGGAAGATAACTTTCATGTGCAGCTGATGCACAGGGGCAATAAACACCACAGATGCTCAGAAAACAAATTCTATCACACTCCAGGAAGAGAAACTAGAAGTAGTTGATAGCTTCTGCTACCTAGGTGACCAAATTAGTAGTGGGGGTGGATGCTCTGATAGTGTTACCACTAGAATAAGAATGGCCTGGGCAAAGTTTAGAAAGCTTCTACCCCTGCTGGTGACAAAGGGCCTCTCACACAGAGTGAAAAGTAGATTGTACGATGCATGTGTGCGAACTGCCATGCTTCATGGCAGTGAAACATGGGCCATGACTGTGGAGGACATGCGTAGGCTTGAAAAAAATAAAGCCAGCATGATCTGCTGGATGTGTAATGTCAGTGTGCACACACGACAGAGTGTAAGCACCCTGAGAGAAATGTTGGACATAAGAAGCATCGGATGTGGCATGCAAGAGATCGTTTGCACTGGTATGGTCATGTACTATGGCTGGATGAGGAAAGTTGTGTGAAGAAGTTCCACCCCAAAACATTTAAAGGAATCCGGGGTAGAGGTAGACCCAGGAAGACATGGGATGAGATGATGAAGCATGACCTTCAAATGTTGGGCCTCATAGAGGCAACGACGAAAGACCGAGACTTCTGGAGATATGCTATGACTGAGAAGACCCGGCAAATAAAGTGAGTTTGCAGCTGTATCTTACACCAGTTTCACATAACCAGCCCCAGCCCATTCAAAAGGACCTTGGATCGTGGGCAATCTGCTGTGCTTGAGGAGACCTATTCAGTCAAGTACATCAACATCAAAATGAAAATCAAATGGAAATTGTAGTTGTGATACCCATGCCGGTGGCACCTAAAAAGTACCAGTTTTGCATAGCCCCAGCCCATCCAAAGCACCTTGGATTGCAGAACGACCTGCTGTGCTTACCTTGGCTCATAGGGTGACCTGCTGTGCTTGAGGAGACCTATTGAGTCAAGTACATCAACATCAAAATAAATATCAAATGGAAATTGTAGTTGTGATACCTGTGCTGGCAGCACGTAAAAAGCACCATCCAAACGTGGCTGATGCCAGCGCCACCTTGACTGGCTTCTGAGCCGGTGGCACGTAAAAAGCACCAATCGATCATGGGCGCTGCCAGCCTCCTCTGGCCCTTGTGCTGGTGGCATGTAAAAAGCACCCACTACACTCACGGAGTGGTTGGCATTAGGAAGGGCATCCAGCTGTAGAAACACTGCCAGATCAGACTAGAGCCTAGTGCAATCTCCTGGCTTCCCAGACCCCAGTTGAACCGTCCAACCCATGCTAGCATGGAAAACAGATGTTAAACGATGATGATGATGGGGATATGTATTTGTGTGTGTGTGTGTGTACGCAAGTGTGCACATGTTATGTGTGTGTGAGTGTGTGTGTATGCTTCCTTGTCTTGACATCACATGATAGTTGTAAATGAATGTCCATGTTTTTTTTCTCAGTGCCGATAAGAGCAAGTATGTTGTTAACACTTCATACACACTTCTCAACAAGTTCACAAATTGTTCACAGGTATGTGGTCCAGAGGGGTAATCTATATTACATTAATTGTACTTGAAAAAAAAAAAAAAATCATGTGGTAGTATTTCAACTCAGAAGGTAAAAGGATATAATTAAATTTAGTCCAGCACTGTACCAGTTCTGCTCTTTACTGCTCTATCAAAGACAGAAAGCTAGAGATTGCCACAAATACTTTCAAGTTAGATGGTATTCATGCAAAGGCTTTTTTTTTGTATAGTACTGGAGAAAGTAGCTTCCACTTCATTAAAATTTTAAAATGCCATTATAATTTTAAAATATCATTACATTGAAGGAATTAAAAAATTTCTTTTCATCGATTACGCAAAAGTCATTGCGAAGAGCTCAAGTTGAAAGACATCAAAATAACAGGAAGGTTTATTTTGAAAACATACAGTACAGTGCCAAGGGAGAGTCATTATACCAATACTATTAACACATGCACTGGTTCAGTTCCATTCCTTTATTATTAATCAACTGGTTAAATATCAAACTAATTAATCGATTTACTTCATTTTTGTATTATGTTTGCAAGATTCTGTAGGTGAAGTTGTGCGCTGAAGCATATTTGTTGTGTCTGGGTAGAGTCATTCTGTATTAATGCCTTATTAATTAACACACTCATCACCATACAAGTGTGATCATTGACAGAGAGGCTATTTGAGTATGATCGTTACCAGCGTCGCCTTACTGGCACTTATGCCTGTGCTAGTAGGGAGCCAAGAACACCATCCGAGCGTGATCGTTGGCAGAGCAGCCAACTGGCTTCCATACCCATGGCACGTAAAAAGGGCACCATTCGATCGTGATCGTTACCAA
Organism: Octopus sinensis; assembly: GCF_006345805.1. Taxonomy (NCBI): domain Eukaryota; kingdom Metazoa; phylum Mollusca; class Cephalopoda; order Octopoda; family Octopodidae; genus Octopus; species Octopus sinensis. Next base: position 57,768,906 of record NC_043006.1, read on the forward strand.
CGTCGCTTCACTGGCACCTGTATCGGTGGCACGTGTAAAAGATTCGAGCGAGGTCATTGCCAGTACCACCTGACTGGCCCCCGTGCAGGTGGCACGTAAAAAGCACCCACTACACTCTCGGAGTGGTTGGCATTAGGAAGGGCATCCAGCTGTAGAAACTCTGCCAGATCAAGAATGGAGCCTGGTGCAGCCGTCTGGTTGCCAGCCCTCAGTCAAAACCGTCCAACCCATGCTATCATGGAAAACGGAGATTAAACGATGATGATGATGATGATCAGTTCAATTTCCACTCATTTACTTATTTATATTTTCTAAAATTTTTCATTGCTTCTTGCAACCTCTTCAATAGTTGTTGACAGCCACTTGTTTACTTATTTACTTTTAGAAAAAGAAAAAAAATGAGTGGAAATCGAACCAGTGGGTGTGTTAATTAATAAGGTATTAAAACAGAATGACTCTCCCCAGACACAACAAAATAACTAATCAACTGTTTGTTTAATTTGCTTAAACAGTAAGTCATTTGTTTTGCTTTTGTTTGTCAAAGCTCTTTCATTGCTACTAGCAACCTTTTCAATGACTTAATTATTGGATATTCCACCAGTTGACTAATAATAAAGGAGTGGAATTGAACCAGTGTGTGTGCTAATAATATTGGCATAATGACCCTCACTAGACAACAAAATTTGTTTCAACGCACAAATTCACATAAAGAATCTTACAAACCAGATACAAAAATGAAATACAGTACAATGGTTATAGCAACAATTATCATCAAAGAAGCACAGGTTCAAGTCACACTGGGTACTCTTTACAATCTGAGTTCAAATTCTGCTGAGGTCAACTTTGCCTTTCACCTTTTTGGGGTCAATAAATTAAGTACCTGTTGAGCACTGGGGTTGATGTAATTGACTGTCACCCTCCCCACAAAGTTTCAGGCTTTCTGCCTATAATAGAAAGGGTTTACATTCTCTTTCACCAACAATTCGAGGTTTAATGTGTTAGCTATCAATGGATTTATCTGAAAGAAACAGACAGAGGGTAGAAGGAAGAAAAGCTCTACATCATTGCTTGATCTGCTAGAAATAACTACCAAGTGTCCCTCATATGATACTCTTTGAAAAAACAAAAGGAACATTATAATGAAGTCCAAAATACACTATATCTCAAAAAACAGATGAGATGGTCATGGGAAGAATACTTTTGATCATAGATCAGCTAGATCAAGGATGAACTGGTTAGTGAGAGAAAGAGGAGAGAGAGAGAGATAGAGAAAGGAAGAAACAGCACAATCACAACAACAACAAATTCTGTATTTAATTCCTTATAATCCATTCTCAAAGTATCTTTTAGTTAATCACGCTCAATCTTTTCCCTCTAGTACCTCATTTCTTTCCTTCTCTCTCTCTCTTTCACTGCCTCCCCCACGGCTTTTACTTTCTAAACTTCCATTTTTTACTAATTCCACCTGACATTCTCTCTTCCTGTTTTTTTGTTTCTCTCAGACTTCCCTTTTCGTCATGTATCTATTTGTTACTCTCACTACCCTACTGACTCTCTCTCTCTCTCCCTCTCTGCTATCCTCCTCCTTTAACTTTCAACTAATCGATTTCTTGCCTGTCTTTTTGGTTTATGTCTCACCATTTCAATTCCTCTCTCTTTATTTTCACTAAAGAACTTTCCTCTTCTATTTCCTCCTCTCTTGTTCTCTTACCATGTTCTACTCCATACTTTTGTGCTTCAGGCTAGAGGTATTTCAGTAAACCATTTATTTCTATATTTCTGTTTAAATAATTCTTTAAACAGCTAATAAGCTAATCTCTTCCTAATCTCAAGGACATAGAGGGATCAGTGCTTACCTTCAGGAGATTGTTGGCATCATTGTTTAGCACCAAGTCAGTCCTGATTGAGCCAATCTATGATCAAAAGTATACCAACTATGGCCATCCAATTTTTATTCTAAGACTACATTACCTTGTATGTACTTCCCATTTTCAGATATTGGAATGATATTTGAGGGAGATTTGGTTACTGTTACTAGCAAGTTGAGTGATCATGACTGTACTGCAAAGTTGCTGAGAGATAAATCTTACCATAACTTGGATAGAACCTATTTCTTTACTACCCACAAGGGGCTAAACACAGAGAGGACAAACAAGGATAAACGGATTAAGTCGATTACATCGACCCCAATGTGTAACTGGTACTTAATTTATCAACCCCGAAAGGATGAAAGGCAAAGTTGAACTCGGTGGAATTTGAACTCAGAACATAATGGCAGATGAAATACGGCTACGCATTTCACCCAGCGTGCTAATGTTTCTGCCAGCTCGCCGCCTTCTAACTTGGATAGAACCATTTGGTCTATCATATTTACATTTTTCTTTCTTTCCCCAAGAGAAGTATTAAACTTATCTTCATAATCTACGATCTCCTTTACTGCACAACATTGCTACTAGTTACCATGCTGAATTATATTATCAGTAGTACCTATTTATATCACAATTGACTCAGTTACTAAGAGCTAATGGTCTTGATCATCAACATTATGTTGTGGTCGGAGGCAGTATTTGATCCTCTAATCCCTATATACACAGAAGTTTAAGATTTACTGCAGGTAGAGGAACTCTGTGATGTTCATCAAATACCTTTTGTAAAGTATTCTCATTAGCAATAATATATTGGTTTCAAATTTTGGTACATGGCCAAGAATTTTAGGGATGGGGTTAAGTAGATTAAATTGACCCCAGTGTTCAACCAGTACTTATTGATGCTAAAAGGATGAAAAACAAAGTCAACCTTGGTGGCACTTGAACCCTTTGAAGATAAAGCCAGCGAAGATGCCAGTAAGCATTTTGTCCAATGTGCTAACAATTCTGCCTATTTGTCACCTTCACTAGCAGTAATATAATAATATTGATTTTTAATAAAGGCACAAGGCTACACATTTTGAGGAGGAGGGAGGGAGAGAGAGAGAGAGAGAGTCAAATCAGCCTCAGTACTTGACTGTTTATCATTTTATCAGCATTGGAGGTAGGAAAGTGAAAGTTAATCTCACAAGAATAGTATTTTTTATTTATGTCATGCATTTATGAACAAAGTTTCACTGGTTATAGGTTTTCAATGTTCCAATCACCGACTATACTCTCTTTTACTTGTTTCAGTCATTTGACTGCGGCCATGCTAGAGCACCAACTTTAGTCAATCAAATCGACCCCGGGACTTATTCTTTGTAAGCCTAGTACTTATTCTATCGGTGCCTTTTGCTGAACTGCTAAGTTACGGGGATGTAAACACACCAGCATCAGTTGTCAACTGATGTTGGGGGGACAAACACAGACACACAAACATATACACACACATACATATATACGACAAGCTTCTTTCAGTTTCTGTCTACCAAATCCACTCACAAGACTTTGGTCAACCCAAGGCTATAGTAGAAAACACATGCCCAAGATGCCACACAGTGGGACTGAACCTGGAACCATGTGGTTGGTAAGCAATCTACTTACCACGCAGCCACTCCTGCACCTATGTGTATTTTCTGATGACAAGGGTGACAAGAGGGGTTTTGTATAGCCAACCTCTCAAAGCCAGTACTGCTTCATGCAAGATGGTTCATGTAACCAAATTTATTCTAAATTTTGAGAGTCAAGTATAGAGAGCACTCAATTACCAAGAATTTGGGGCTAGGTATTGGCTATTGAATAGGCAGTAGTGTACTGTGCCTCATATTTTTGAGAAAAGGGTAGGATATAATCAATTATGTTGAAACCAGTAAAATACTAGTACTAATAAAACTACTGCATCTGCCACGATTTTCTTTATTATTATTATTATAATTATTATTATTATTATATGGAATGATGCCACTGTCCTCAGCAATATTCCATAAAACAATAATAATAATAATAATAATAATAATAATAATAATCTTTTCTACTCTAGACACAAGGCCTGAAATTTTTTGGGGAAGGGGCCAGTCGATTAGATTGACCCCAGTACGCAACTGGTATTTAATTTATCGACCCTGAGAGGATGAAAGGCAAAGTCGGCCTCGGTGGAATTTGAACTCAGAACGTAAAGACAAATGAAATACTGCTATGCATTTCATCCGGCGTGTTAACGTTTCTGCTAGCTCAATAATAATAACAATAATGCAAAAAGTGGGGGCTAGGGAGAGGCAAGATGTGGTATGCGTACAAACCACAGAGAGTGGTGGAGCTGGAGACTAGCAAAACAAGGAAGGTAAAAACCCTCTTAAGTACGAAATAGCCTGGCTATGGAAAATGAAGAATGTGAAGATAGTGCCAATTATTGTTAGGTCCTTGGGAACAGTATCCGAAGGCATCAAGAGGAATATAAAGGGAATAGGAATAGAGTGCCCAGTAGAACTGTTACAAAAGGTCTGCTGCCTTGGCACAACCAGAATAATCAGGAAAGTATTAGATAGCTGAAAACAATGGATAGCATGGTACTGAAGGCTGTAAGTAGCAAGCCCGCTATGCATGCAAGACTCTAGGAGCTCCAACAAGAACTGTGATAGAGAGAAATAATAACAATAATAATAATAATAATAATATAATAATAATAATAATAATAATAATAATAATAATAAGTGTTTCTATTATAGGTGCAAGGCTTAAAATTTTGTGGGGAGATGTTAGTCAATTACATTGATCACAGTACTCAACTGGTACTTATTTTGTTGACTCCAAAAGAATGAAGGACCAAGTTGACCTTAACAGTAAAGGAAATGAACAATTAATGAAAATCTCCAAATTATATTTTTTCCAAAAAGTTAATTTAAAAAGCAAAAAAAAAAAAAATATATATATATATATATATATATATTTTCAATCTAAACTTTCTTTTTCCTTCTATTAGCTGTTCAAGTTGTTAGAAATAATTCAAGTGAATATTTGACTAAACTAAACTACAATAGTTGTTACAAATACATCAAAAGACAACTTAGACCAGCATCAAAACAACAACAACAGCAAAAACAAAAGTGTTAGCCACTATATTCCAAAAGTGATCAGTTCAAATCTTACTGACAGATACAATACTATGTCTGAAACAGTAGTAGAAAAAAATTGGACAGAATGAGTACCAACTACAGGTTTATGAAAAAAACTTGATACACAGTATGTTGACAACCAGAGTGTTGAGTACCTATATGGTGTGGATTATGTATCAATAAATATTATAACCTCACATCTAAATGCATTTAGTCTTACTGAGAAAGATTTAAGGCCCATAAGGGTAAGTTTTGTGGTTTGATGTGCAAATTGAAGTGACAAATTTCATTGTTATTTAACACCTTAGTCAGGATTTGTTTACCTCGCTCTCTCCCCCAAGATACTGAGATAAAGTAGTACAAGACTTACTTATTAAAATGAAACCTCATGTGTGGACAACTACTCTCCCATTTCCACTCTCAAATGAAGTAGCAGAGAGGGCAGTAATCTAATGATTCAAGAGAAAAGAGAAGCAAGATTATAAATACTGAGTGCAACTCACAGCTAGTGAGAGTAAGAGTGTAGGTGATGCTTTATCCAGATGCTGAGTTGATGTGATGATTTACGTAAGGAAGGCAACTTTTATTACTTGATCATAATGATGGTGGTAGTGGTGGTGCTGATGATGATCATCATGGTAGTAGGGTTGAGACAAAGATGATGGTGGTAGTGGTGGTGTTGTTGGCGGTGGTGTTAGTGTTTGGTAATATTGATGCTGTTGCTGCTGATGATGATGATATTTCATTGTTGTTGAGCTCCTTTAAGTTCTCACCACAGCTGCCACCCCCATCACTTGACTGACTAGAAATTGTCTGTAACAATTCATCTGCCTAAAGGTCTAGTAATAAATAACTCTGAAATAACATACTTAACTACCACCGCAAGATTAGTGAATTGGGTCAGTGTTACTAAAAAAGCAGAAAACAAATACACCATACAGATTCTATGTTGGAGAAATCTGGTCTTACTTAAGACCCTGGCATGAAGATTATTTTTAATATTGCTTAAGCACATTACAGACACACATTACAGCTATATGTCTCTTTCTCTCTCTCTCTCTCTACACACACACATATATATATATAAAGCCATACACACATACATATGCATTAAAAATACACACACATATTGTACACATATATGCTCATATATATACATACACATTAAAATTTTGTGTATATGTATATATATGTATACATATATGTGCGCATATATATGTATATATTGGTATGTACCTTTAGGTATATCTATGTGTGTACATGTATGTACATATATATTTGTGTGTGACACCATCTTCATTTAAACGCCCACTTTTCCAACCTTGCATGGACATGGATCACAGGGTTAGATGAAACTTGTTGAGGTAAATTCTTCTACAGTTGGCTGCTCGTCCAGTTGCCAACCTTCACCTGTTTCCAGAGCAAGATTATATTTCCTTTGGTTCTTGAAACGAAAACAGTACAATATTTCATGGAAGGCTGCAGCCAAACAACACCATTTTATGCTAGTGACATTTATTTACAATTAGTACAAAATGTCAAAACAAGACAAGACAAGACATAAAGCACATTGACAACTTGGACAAGTGTCCTCTACTACAGCCCCAGATTGACCAAAATCTTGTGAGTGGATTTGGTAGACTGAAACTGAAAGAAGCCTATTTTGTGTGTGTGAATGTGTGTGTGTGAGATTGCATCCCCCGCTCCATATCACTTGACAACCAGCTTACATCCCTGTCACTTAGTAGCTCAGCAAAAGAAAATAAGTACCAGTTCCAGACTTTAGTAAATAAGTACTGGGGGTTCATTTGTTTGACTAATATATATATATATATATATATATATATATATATTCAAAAAGCAATAAAGATTCAAGTTAATTTAAATGAATTTACTTGAATATGGTACCTAACTTAGATGCACCAAAAACAAACTATACTGTTTTAACAATACAGTAATGTGGGGTGATTATAAGCGAGAAAGAAGCAACAAGAATGGATAGGTTTTTAGTACAATCGTTTCATACAAGGACAGGCTTTATTAAAAGTTGTAAAAATTACAGCATATAAACGTGTCCCGTACTCATCAGCTAAAATACATGTGAGTTCTCTAGACATCCTAGTGGTTGAGGCTATACTCATGAAGTAATGTAGATAATTAAGTAACATAAACAGATTTCCAAAGTTCATTAAAGTTCTTTAAAGATGATGTACAGTCTTATCACAGAATTTTAAAAAGGTTCTAATAGCATCACAGAGAAGGTGACCTAATCCATAGAGCACATATGAATTTCCAGAGATATGATGAGGGATTACATACTCACAGAAGACAAATTTATCCATTGCTAATCACAACGAGGTGGGTCTCAATTCCTGCTTATTAGCATTACAGAGAGGGTGAATTAATCCTTTGTATAGATGCACAATTTCCAATGGTGTAGATGTAAGTTTCCAGAGAAATGAAGAGGAATTTCATATTCACAGGCGATAAGTTTATCAATGGTTGAACACAATGTACTAAAAACCTATCCATTCTTGTTGCTTCTTTCTCGCGTATATATATATATATATATATATATATACTAGCTTAAAAGCTGCATGATAGGGTGGCTTTTAGGCTAGCTCCTGTGGAGGGCTCTTCAATGGGCCTTGAAGCCAATAATGACACTTCATGCATTAAGTACATATCAAATTTTATTAAACTTGACCAATATTCTTCAAGCAATGTAACAATTTTCTTCAAAACAATGATTTAATATATCGACTTGAAACTTACTGCACAGCTGCTTGATAAACATTTTTTGTCTTCGCATTCAGGGGTCAGTACAATTTTCTTTTTTATCTAATCTCTTTCTTTCTCTCTCTCTCTCTTTTTCTGTTGATTGTTTTCAACCATCACCATCACCAGTACCACCACTATCGCCACCACAACTGCCATGCACACACCATTCAAACTTCTGACGTCACCACCATCAACACCTTTGACATCGTTGCCTTCCCCTCCACCACCATCACTACTGTCTTTCACATCCCTTACTATCACCATCATGCTTGACCACCTCAGCTACCATCACCACCACCACCAACATCACTGCCACCTCTGCCTCTACCACAACTACAGCTCATACTATTACTATCACCCCATTAACATCTCAACTGTCAATCTACTACCACCCTCACCATCTCTATGCCTACTATTACTCTCATCCCAGCAAGAGGAGTAGAAGTGTCACTGAATAGCAAAGGAGGAGGTCAAAGTGTGACACACTGACACACACAAATTTGTTTTGGCATTTATTATTATAGATATATATCCTTTATGTTCATTGATGGGAAATGTTTTAAATATGCTTATAAAAGCTCTTATTCCATTATACCAGCTACAGCCTAATGATGCCAACTGGCAATGCCAGTTTTTTTGAGTTGTCCCGAGCTGTGCCAATATAATGTAGGATATATACAGTAATAATAATAATAATAATAATCTTTGGATGGAATTTATAAATATTTTAATGCATCGCTACTTGCATGAACATGATCTACCCGATGTCCTCGGACACTATGGGCAGCACTGTAATCATCCCAGAAATAGAGACTATGATTTTAAGAATACACACACATATTATACACATACTTTTCTCTCAAGGTACTTACACTCTGTCGATTATGAACACTGACATAACACATCCATCGGAGCATACTGGCTTCATTTCTTGCGAGCTTACGCATATCCTCAGCAGTCACAGCCCATGTTTCACTACCATGTAGCATGGCTGTACATACACATGCATCATACAGTCTACATTTTACTCTGAGCGAGAGGCCTTTTGTCACCAGCAGGGGTAAGAGCTCTCTAAACTTTGCCCAGGCTATTCTTACTCTAGCAGTTACACTTTCAGCACACCCACCCCCGCTACTGACTTGGTCACCTAGGTAGCGGTAGCTATCAACTACTTCTAGTTTTTCTCCCTGGAACGTGGTAGAAGTTGGTCTCTGCACATTTTCAGTGTTTATTGCTCCTGAGCATCTGCCACATACAAAAACTATTTTCCTAGTTAGCCTTCCTTTGACATTGCTGCACCTCTTATGTGTCCATAGCTTACACTTGGTGCACCTTATAGAGTTTCTACCTACACCTTTTTTACAGATCGAGCAGGGCCATCTACCTGAAGGCGTTTGTGATTGGTCTATCTTCCTACTTATTAGGACTTTGGTTTTGGCTAGGTTGATTCTAAATGGATACAAATGTGTTTCTTGAGGCCTGCTGGTGCCTTGCAAACATTTTGGCAAATGGAACAAGGACTCAGTTTGCTTGAGCGCCTGAAGATCATTTACTATGTATTTTCTTGAGTTGTTGGCTAGGCCTGCTTTACTTCGTATGTACACATACATGTATATTATGGAAGAGAGAGAGGTGTGCAGAGCAATAAGATTGGTGAGCTCCAATGCTACTCCTTTGTTATATTGACTGTATGGCACAGTGAAAAGGAGATTGGGTGAATGTTAGAAAGATGAAGACACATGAAATCTATTCTCTCAAATGCCGGAGCAGGCATTTGAGAGTATCTATTTTAAGTATGCTCCTTGTGCTTCCTTTACTTGTGCATTTGAAGTCTATCTTTTCCATTTGCCTGTCTGTGATTCTACTACACCTATCGTGCATCCATAGTTTATCATGGATACACTATATGAAACTTCTTTTCTGCACAATGGCCATTTCCCTAAAGGTAGTAACACTCTGTCTTCTTTCCTACAAACAAATACTTTAGTCTTTGACAAGCTCACTTTGAGAAGTGTTGATTCAGAGTATTTGCTTTTATGTCCAGAATTTCTTTGTTAGATCTTTGACTGATTCAACTATAAGAACTAGGTCACCAGCATATAAGAGTTCTTAATGAACAATCAAACTTAGACTCATCTGTTATGGCTTGGGGGATTATATTGAACTGATTAAGTACTACACTAATTACAAAATAGATGACCAATTTCATTACCAACTAATTGCCAGTGTAATTATCCAACAAAATACTGGACTAACAACCATACCAGATAGATTACCAGAAAACTTATCAGGTAGATTACTGGCCTAATTACCTGATAGGTTACCAGATAAATTACTAAACAAATTACCAAAGTAATTACCAAACTAATTGCCAGACAAAATACTTGATTAGGTAGGTGCATGCAATATTCAGATACATCCCTTTATGATCTGACTTCAAATCCCACCTGAGATAATGTTGCCTTTCATCCTTCCAGAATCACTACAGCAATGGCCAGTCCTGTTCTAAAGTAGCTTTGTGCTAATGACAGAAACTATTATTGATATCTCAATTAGATGTGATGTAGAGAAGAAGTTACTGCTAACAGGAGAACCAGAAAACTGTGTCAAGCATTTCTTAAGATCATTAATACTATAAGTGAAATCATTCCAAATGGGAACTGAAATCAGACCACGGAGTCTAACAATTAAAAACGTACAGCTGTGTTAGCTTTAAAGATGTATGCACTAACCAACAACAATGAAAACAATGTAAACAACAACAACAACATTAAATAATAATGAGAATTCAATCTGAATACTCAAGAGAAACAAATCAGTTTTTACTGTAAACTAAAACTGGCTACATTACTCCTCATTACTGGAAACCTACTTCCACAGCATGAGAAATGTTTCTATATTGTGAGAGACAAGATTCTCTGTTAATCCATTATGCACACCATAAGCTTAAGAGTTTCTTCGTAACTATGACAATAAACTTACCACTGCATCAATCACACAACATGTGTGTCTGTGACCAACCAAAACAACAATGTTGATTCCTTGCAGTTGCCAGAATGTAAATTTTATTTACTATAGAGAGAACTCAATTAAGAGTGTAGAGATTCTGCTTCCAACCTGGGAATTTCTTTTTACTTCTACTACAGATTCCATAACAATGACATCAGTATATAGTATTTCCTAAGTGCAACTGGTCTTAAATTCTTCTGTTGTGACCTAGAGGATTATGATGAATAGGAAGGGACTGAGAACTGGGACCTGGTGAACTCCTATATCTGAATACTAAATTCATTGCTGTACTAACTACTAACTCTAACCTTACTGTCAGCACTCCTGTATATAGCTTGAATAACTATCACTGGTCATTCACTGACCCCTATTTCCAGATCACTGAGCATGAGACCTTGTTGAAGGCTTTCACCAGGTCAATGAATGCCATATAAAATGGCTTACTTTTAGTTAAATATTTCTGCAGTTTTCTAATTAGAAAGAGGATATTAATAGTACTGCTTCCAGGAGCAAAACCAAGTGGCATCTCATCTAGTCTAAATTTCTTCTTCATTAATTGGGTTATAATTCTTTCTGTAATTTTCATAACCTGGTCCAGCAATTTTGACATCTTAGTAATTATCTCTACCTAAGGCATCTTCTTTACTCTTCTTGTAACATTTGACGATAATGCTGCTACACTAGTCATTGGGTGTGCAGTTGTATACTTTCCTGCACAATCTGATTAACCATACAGGTGACTAGGCTTCATCCAACTCCAACAGATATTTTTAGCATGTCTGCCATAATTCCTGATGGACCAGGCTTTCCTTGCCTTCATATCCTTAATTGTCAACTAGGATAGCTTGTTTCCTTGTTGGGTTTACATACAAATGCACATATATGCACACTTATAGAGCTGTTATATTAGTTGAGACAATAGTACTGTCAAAAGGTTTGTGCTTGTTATGCAATCTGATGATTTGATAATGTGGTATGTTTATAAAGTATTTCTGTACAAAATAAATATTTTTGTTAATGAAATACATGTAAGAATAAATTGAATTAATTTATCTCCACACTAGTTTTCCATTTGTATTCTATGTTATATGGTTATGTATGCATGTGTTTGTCTTCTACTGTAACCACAGTCTGAGCAAAGCTTTGTGAGTGGATTTGGCAGGCAGAAACTGAAAGAAGTCCATTGTGTATGTATGCATATATATATGTGTGTGTGTGTTGGGGGATGAATGTTAACATCATTGAATATCATGAGTTATAAACAGTGACATTGTTGTCAATTCCTTTTCCAACAAATTTTCATCCAGCTTTGCACATATGCATGTGTGAAATAAGAGATCCCTAATGGTTAGCAACAGGTAGGACATTTGGTTGTAAATCAGTACCTTAACAAAGCATTTGTCTAACCCATGCTAGTATGGGAAAATGAACATAAAAACCAAACGAAAAAACAAATACACACACACGTACGTACGTATGTATGTATGTATGTATGTGTATGTATGTATGTATTTCGCTTTACAGCTAGATAAAATGGAATCCAAATACACATATGTACACCCTGAAAGGGACAATGTTACCATTGTTTTAGCCCTAAGAAACATTGTTTCTAGCTGGCTATGTGACTCACTATCTGTATCCTTATATATTCAAACCGGGAGCTCAGCACTTCCATCTAGCACAGCCAAAGCAGCTACTCTGTGTTGATAAAGAGCAATAACCCAGAAACTAGTCCACAGATGTTTTGCACTAGATGGGAGTGCTGAGCTCCCTGTTCAAAAATATAAGGACACAGTGTGTTGTATAGTCAGCTAGAAACGATGTTTCTTGGGGCTAAAACAATACTAACATCGTCCCTTTTGAGACAGCCACATTATGTTAGCAAATAGCATGTACTTTAAGGAACTGTTACTGAATGTCTGTCTTTGAGAGATTTAGAAATTATCATATTTACATCACACATACATTAGATTACATGAAAAATTTCAGAGTGAAGCAATAATGAGTAAATAGCTATTTGTAAAACAATGCAACTTTTAAGGAAACCTCTGTGATCAATCAATCTGCTAAAAATAGCAACTGAATACCCTTCAAATAACATTCCACCATCTTAAATAGGGAGTTAATGTAAACCTAGATGCCGCTAAAATGTCTCTGAAATGGCTTTGGCCGTAAGCCAGCTCAATCAAAGCCAACTTGAGGCTACATGACAACAAGAAAGGAATATGATAACTTCTTTCACAACAATCAAATAATATGTAATTAATTCTGAAAAGAATAGCAACGACAGAAAAGAATGGTGCATGTTTGATTGAGATGAATTAGAGTATTTGTATTTCAAGGTTTAGTTTGTTTAATTTTCTTTGCTTTTACAACTAAAAAAAAAAAAACTGTGATAAAGAAAAATGTACTCACGTGATTTTTTTAAACTTGTCAATCATAGACTGTTTTACTGTCTCATCTTTTTTTTTATATCTGTCCCATAATGGAACCACTGTTTTTGCCTTGGGTAAATCTTTGTATAATCCCAGCCAACTCAAGTAACCTATATTCTAGAATGAAAGAAAAACAGGAATGTTAAAACAAAAGAAAAAAAAAACAAACAAATTAGAAAATGCAGAAATTATATCCATGTCAAAAGGAATTTCATTCTTCAGATATTTCTTTTGCCATCACATCCATAGCCATGCTGGAGTACTGCTTTCAGGATTTATTAATAAATTGTTCTGTCACTTCTATGTTTTAATAGCTCTGCTGTACAATCATCAGATGGCATATTTCTACATTTATATATATGTATATACATAAGAGAAACTATAGATAGAATTATATATATAGGCGCAGGAGTGGCTGTGTGGTAAGTAGCTTGCTAACCAACCACATGGTTCCAGGTTCAGTCCCACTGCGTGGCATCTTGGGCAAGTGCCTTCTGCTATAGCCCCAGGCCAACCAATGCCTTGTGAGTGGATTTGGTAGAAAGAAACTCAAAGAAGCCTGTCGTATATATGTATACATATATATATATATATATGTATGTGTGTGTGTTTGTGTGTCTGCGTTTGTCCCCCTAGCATTGCTTGTCAACCGATGCTGGTGTGTTTACGTCCCTGTCACTTAGCAGTTCAGCAAAAAGAAACCGATAGAATAAGTACTGGGCTTACAAAGAATAAGTCCCAGGGTCGATTTGCTCGACTAAAGGTGCTCCAGCATGGCCGCAGTCAAATGACCGAAACAAGTAAAAGTAAAAGTATATATTTCTTTACTACCCACAAGGGGCTAAACACAGAGAGAACAAACAAGGACAGACAAACGGATTAAGTCAATTACATTGATCCCAGTGCAAAACTGGTACTTTATTTATCGACCCCGAAAGGATGAAAGGTAAAGTCGACCTCAGCAGAATTTGAACCCAGAACGTAACGACAGACGAAATACCGCTAAGCATTTTGCCCGGCGCGCTAACGTTTCTGCCAAGTAGTCTTTTGCATAATTAAGAAAGCACCACCACCATTATATTTTCTAATCACTTTTTAAAAACTGTATTTTCAACAAGATATCAAAAAAAGAATAAGAAATTTATGAACAAGCATAAAATCACAAAAGATAAGCTTACATCTAGATCTAGGATTTAACAGACTATCTGTTTATTGTATCTGGAACCTAATATAGTATTCTGCACATCAGAGCTCTCTTAGGCATAATACCTTAGTTACAAGTGTTGAACAATACGCATACATTATGTAATTATATAAATAAAAATCATTTATTTTTATTCTACAGGACCATATGACTTCTGTTGTGTAACTACAATCTTTGCTTAATGTTTTCATATCCAAAGCCTATATTTGTTGTCAAACTCTTACTGAGTGAACTAAAACAGTAGCAAAGACTATGATGTATATAGCTATGAAGTACCTTAGTTAAAGTATTAAGATATCAAATTATTACAATATTATTATTAATCCTAAGGTGGCAAACTGGCTGAATCTTTAGCAGGCTGGGCAAAATGCTTAGTAGTATTTCATCCATCTTCACATTTCGAGTTCAAATTCTGCCAAGGTTGACTTTCTTTTCATTTATTTGGGGGTGTTAATAAAATGAATATCAGTTGAGCACTGAAATCAATGTAGTTGACTGCCCCCCCCCCCCCACCTGAAATTGCTGGCTTTGTGCTAAAATTTGAAGCCAAAATTATTATTAATCTCAGAAAGCAACAAGTTTGTAAAATTGTAGCATGCTGGAGAAAATACTTAGTAGCATTTCTTCTTAGTAGCATTTATATTCTGAGCTCAAATCCTACCAAAGTCACCAATCAAGTAGTGGAGACAAGGTAATTAACTTATCCCCTCTGTTCAGAGTCACTGGACTTGTGCCAAAATTTGGGGAATTGAGAGAGAGAGAACAAAATGCTGTTGATTCAGTTCTGTACTCTACTGATTCATCAAATCCACAATTCTTTAAGTATCAGTATTATACTGGGGCTGATGCAGCCAATCAGCCCCTACCAATTAGTCTTTTGCATAATTAAGAAAGCACCACCACCACCACCACTATATTTTCTAATCACTTTTTTAAAACTGTATTTTCAACAAGATACCGAAAAAAGAATAAATTTAATTTTGTTCTTGAGAACAAAATCTGAAAAACTTAAATGGAATTTCAGCAGAGGATTTATAAAATCTTTGTGTAATTTTCTGGCTACCCTTAACAGAAATGATGCTCTTTTACAGCTAACTGGGGTATGCAGAAAGCATTATTAGCAAAGTAAATCTGGGAAACATGTGACCTGTTATTGGTAAATGTCATATTATGCTAAGTGGAATTTGTGGGTTGCCATTTGAGTTAGTCAGTTTGGCAGCAATTTCTTGAATTGCTCTAAACTGTAACATGATGTCTGATCAAAGTTGATAAGAAAGTTCTTTGAAAGAATTTACTGGCGTAAAATGATGTGGGCTGGAGAAGTTCAAGTCTGCTAGAATCACCAATATATAAAAAATGTAAGATTTGTCCATATTGTTAATTTTTTTCGTTTTTTTTTCATATTTGCTGGGTCTGGAGGAAGGAATAATGCCCATGGTCTTCACAGAATCAGCTATATCAGAGAGATTGATGCCTTTAATGTTCTTCTTGAACCTTTGTAAGTCAACCCATATGAGAAAGATATGAGCAAGAAGGGAGTTCTGAAGGGCTGACATTCTGGGATGGAATGACTAGGCATGATTATTAGCACAGGGCCTGGGGAGCTGGATGTAACAAGGGGGAAAAAAAGGGAGAAGAGTAGGATAGAAATGCCTGAGTGAAGCAGTGTGAAACCAACCAGCTCCAGGGAGCAGTAGCCATTATAGTAGTGATAGAAAAAGTAGAGAGAAGAGGCAGTATGCCTAAGGACTAGAGGTTGGACCACGTCTCTGAGTGACTTTTGTCCCTATCAATCAGTTGACCCTATTCTGGACGCAGTGAAATATATCTGTGTGTACAGCAACAACAGCACTCTCTCAGATGCAAGCAACACTCCTCTGTGGATTGCACTTGAACTCATAGCTGAGAGTAAAAGTTACGCAGACAGTAGACTAGAGGCTTTTGAGATCTTGATTAAATGTCTACATGTACCAGTGGTGAAGTGGGTAAGGACATTACTACTTTTAGTTTAGAAATAAAGGTTCTAAGTTTGAATACAGAGTGGGGCCATATACATATCCAGGAATAAAACACTCAAAAACAATTGAAAAACAGAAGATAAAACAGTTTCGACCACTGGATTGTGGCCACACTGAGGGACTACCTTGAAGAATTGACCCCAATGCTTACTTTTTGAAGCCTGATACTTTTTTATGGGTCTCTTTTACCAAACCACTAAGTTACATAAACGCAGACACAAAGACATACATGTATACACACCCACACATGTACATAAATACAAGAGGCTTCTTTCAGCTTCCATCAGTCAAATCCACTCACAAAGCTTTGGCCATCCCAGGGCTATAGTAGAAGACTGAGGTGCCATGCAGTGGGACTGAACTCAGAACCATGAAGTGGGGAAGCAAACATTTTACCACACAGCCATACCTGTGCCTATGTGTAGATATAAGTATTGGAAAGATGAAGTGGTTGATAACATGCTAATTTACAATCCTTATAACATACTGTTTGCTATTTGACAGTTCAGAATTTAAATTTCGATTCACTGAGCTTTTCCTTTTTATCCCCAATGGAGGGCAAAGTCAATAAAATAAGTCCAAGAAATATAGTAAAATAGAGTTATGGTTGATTGGAACAAACATAAGGAGAGTTGGCAAAGCTTATAATTTGCTAACAGTGTTGTGGCCTGAGTAACCAAAGTGTAAGTAAGTATAACAAGGTGATACAATATATAAACACAAGCATGGCTAGTTGGTTAAGAAGTTTCTTTCACAACCACTAGATTTCAGGTTCAATCCCACAGTGTAGCATTCTGGGTAAATGTAATATCTTGTAGTATAGTCCTGGGGTCAACCAATAACTTGTAAGTGAATTCAATTGATGGAAACTGCGCAGAAGGCTATCTCATGTATATATATATATATTTGGAGGGGGAATGTGTTTGTCTTTCCTTACTTAAAAAGTAGTGTTAGTTTACAAAGATCCCTTTGTAACTTAGTGTCCAGCAAAAGGGACCTATAGAACAAGTATCACACTTAAAATAAGTACAAGTACTGGGGTTAATTTGATTAACTAAACCCCACATGGTGGCAATCACATGACTGAGGCAAGTTCAAGAAAGAATATATCATTGTATGCAACTATAAAATTGATGAACATCTCCATGGTTTGCAGGGTCAATTTCATTCAACTCTTCACAGATGAGAATATCTAGGCAACAACAGAGTGACTGTGAACACTCTGCATGATGAATGGTCTGAAGCCAATTATCATTTTCACTGTCATTACCAAAAATCCACAAATAGCTCTCCCTTTATATAAAAGTTTCTTGTGACAAAGAAAGATTCTTTTACAGTTATAAGAGAAAATAGGGACAAAATTAATTATCCCCAATAACCTGTAAACCTCCACTTGACATTGAGAAATTACAACCATAACACAATTTCAGTGCCAGAGATCATGTTTCATGTGTGATTTGATCCTGACATCTGTGTTGTAAGATATATATATATATATATATATATATATATATATATATATATATATATGTTTCTGACTTCACTGTATTACAACAATGAAGACTGACAGACTTGGAAATTAATGACAGGTAAGATGAAATAGAAACACAGATTTAACCTAAATTATCCAGTATCTTCAACATTCAGTGTTAATTCTGAGAGTGTCATAGATTAAATTATACACAGGCCAGTGAAGGAACCGCTGCTTAACCTTGTTGGAATAATAGACAAGTTATAAATCACGTTATATCATTTAAAAAAAAAATTTACATTTTGAATAGGTGCTGACATAGCAATGTGGTAAAAAGTTTGCTTCTCAACTATATGGTTTTGTTTCAATCCTTTAGGCAAGTGGTTTCTACCAGAGCTTTGGGCCAACCAAAGCCTTGCAAGTGAATTTGGTAGATGGAAAATGGAAGAGTTCCAACATACATATATGTGTGCGTGTGCTCAAAAGTGGGTTACTATCTTCTCGTCTTGACATCAAATCATAGTTATAAACAAGTGTCACTATCTGGTTATGGGGAAATATTACCTCACTTGGAAACAAGTGAGGGCTGATGACTAGAAGAGTATCCAGCCATAGAAAATCCACCTTGACAAATTCCATCCAACCCATGCAAGCACGGAAAAGTGGATATTAAACCGATGAGGAGGTTAGAATGTCTTTGATCACAGTTCTATAAACTCAAGACTGACCAGAAGTTATATAATGGTGTTTGTTAAGGCTGTGGATAGTAGAACTGTTAAAGTACCACAGCAAAATGCCTTTTTACATTCTGAGTTCAAAGTCAGGTCAACTTTTCTTTTCATTCCTCTAGTGTCATATAAAATAAAATACCAACCACATGGTTCCAGTTTCAATCTCACCGTGTGGGACCTTGGACAAGTGTCTTTTACTATAGCCTGTGATTAAACAACTGAATGGGTTTGGTGAACAGAGACTAAAAGAAGGCCATCATACATGTATCATTATTACCATCCTCATTGTTTAACATCTGTCTTCCATGCTGGTATAGTTTATATGGTTTGACAAGATCTGCTGACAAGCTACAGGACTGAACTAAGCACCAATCTCAGGTTTGGCATCGATGTACTGGATAATTTTTCATGGTACTAGCACTAGTTAGATCACCAAGTAATTCACAAGACAAGCCCCTTCAATTAAGTGGGGGATCTAACACTGATTTCAAATTTTGGCACAAGGCCAGCAATTTCAGGGTGAGGGTATGTCAATTACATCGACCCCAGTGCTTATTTTATCAACCTTGAAAGGATGAAAGGTTAAGTTAACTTCAGTGGAATCTAAACTCAGAACATAAGGATACATGAAATACTGCTAAGAATTTTGCCAGGCATGCTAATAATTCTTCCAGCTTGCTGCCTTAAAGTAGGGGTGTAATATTGAGGGAGGTGGCGTTATGCCAAGTGTTGAGAGGTTAAAGTTTGATAAAAGGACAAGAACAGGTGTTTTGCTGTAGTAGACAAACATGGCTATTCTAGCTAAGTGTGTGTGTGTCTGTGTGAGAAAGAGAGAGAGAGAGAGAGAGAGAGTATGTTTTCGTGTCTCCTTGTCTTGACATTGTGAAAGAGTTGTAAATGAGTATCATTGTCACACAAGTAGTGCAAGCATGGAAAAGTAGTTGTTGAAACAATAATGATAGTATCCCCAATGTAAATAGAGTGACAACAATGAAGGCTGCTTTGGAAATTAATGAAAGGTCAGATGAAATGGAAGCACAGAGCTAACCAAAATTATCCATTATCTATTATATTTTAGAAATGTCATGAACCCAACTAAACATTGATACTCATACACTCACATAACAAAAAGAAGTTTTGATAAGACAAGGCAAGCAGTGAAATATGGAATAATGGCATTCTAAGAATATAGGAAATATGTACATGATTCATAGTAATAGGAAAGACATTTATTAAATGTCTGACCTCACCCTCACCTCCTGGTAATATCACATTTTAAACATAAAGACTACATCTCCAAAACTAGCATTCCTCTGCAAGGCCTGAAAAATACTTCTACTTCCAACAAGTACTAACCATATATAAAGTTCAAAGGAGACCCCAAAATACACTACTGTTCCTATATCTAGACCCATGTTGTTACCATTCAAACACACACAGACATACTAGATGACATCCAAAAAAAAAAAAAAGCCACTAACACACTCCAACTTCTGGCCCACAACTGTTCTGGCTCATTATTTTACTTTTCTACAGTTATTACAATAACCTCTGTTTCTTAACCCTTTTGAGACACAGTGTTTTGGTATGTGTAGCCAAAAAGATGAAAATCTAAATATTGAAATAGATCTACTGAAAGATAATCTCTGATTAGCTATTACACTTCAAAACCAACCGTTAACAACATTTGTTCCATCAGGCCAATGGATTGGCCTCAAAGTCCTTTTAGCTTGTATCACTCGGGCTGATCAACTGGCCTGCATGTCTCAAGAGGGTTAAAGCCAATTAGTCTCTCCTCTTCTTATTTCCCATATTAAATCCACTTCCTGAAGTTCTACATTTTCTAGAGTCTCCCCTTCCAGACATTATTCCTCTGGAATGCTCTCACACTGCTCATGTTTTACCTGCAACTGTTTACAAGGAACATCAACCATATCATTCTGACCAGTCTTGGTGGGCCTGCCAGGACTATAAACGCAATCCTTTTTTCCACACCAAACAATTTCTTTTTAAAAATCCAATAAAAAAAAACGCTAACCAAATGACACAGTTTTAACCTTTTAGCATTCAGATTACTCTGTCAAATGTAATGCTTATTTACTTTAATTGTTTTGAATAAATCATGCATTATTTCATAACTTTGAGATTTCGATGACGTGAGTCTATATTTGTGAAATGATACTGAAGGGTAGGTGTGAATGACTGGAAAATCTGTAGAGCTCAACGAGGATGTCCTGCAAATCCTGGTGGAAAAAAATCCCATCATAACTGTTGAGGAACTAGCAGAGAAGCTTAGATTTGGTCATTCAATCATTCATTGACACTTGTGTGCCATTGGAAAAGTCAGCAAATTGGGTCAACGGGTTCCTGAGAAACTTTCCAATTCTAATTGTGCACAGAGATTGAATGTGCACTCTTCTTTGCTGTCATGTCTCACAAATGAACCTTTCTAGGACCAAATAGGTGACAAGAAATGGGTTCTCTATAAAAATGTCAAATGCCAAAGACAGTGGGTGGGGAAAAGAGAAACACTGGTACCCCAGGCTAAAGAAGGTCTTCACCCATGTAAGGTGTTATCTGTGTGGTGGGATATGTAAGATTTAGTCCACTTTGAACTTTTAAACCCAAACCAAACAATAACAAAGGAGATCAACTGCGAGCAGCTTGAGCAGCTGAAGCCAGTGCTAGAAGAAAAAACGACCAGCTTTGGTTTCAAGATGAAAGGTGTTCTTCCATCAGGATAATGCTCAGCTACATACAGCGAGGATGACATTCCAAAGGCTGGAGCAGTTTGAATGGGAAACGATGCCCCACCCACCATATATTAGCCGGACATTGCCTAATCTGATTATCATTTATTTCGCAGTCTTTGAAATCATTTATATGGAAAAATTATGAATTCTGTAGATGAGATAGAACAATACTGGAGGAGTATTTTTCATCACAGACAAGTGAATTTTGGAAGAGGGGCCGTGTAAGTCTACCAGATAGACAGAAAAGCATTGTAGAAAATGAAGGAGAGTATATTTTAGATTAAAAAAGTATCTTATCTTAATTTTGAAAAATAAAAGAAGTATAAAAACACCACATTATTTATGGGATGACTCAATACATACACATACACACACACACACACATGACAGGCTTCTTTTAGCTTCTATCTATCAACTCCACTCCCAAGACTTTGGTCAGCCCGGGGCTAAAATACAAAGCACTTGCCCAAGGTACCACACAGTGGGACTGAACCTGGAACCATGTGGTTGGGAAGCAAGCTTTTTATCACACAGCCACAAATTAAAAATAAATAAATAAATAAGATCAAGATAAGAGAAATAGAGTCGCTCCTTCTATTGTTGTTGCTTTCTTTTTCTGGTAAGTGTTTAAGTATGTTAGAAAAAGAAACAAAACCGCTCAGAGTGAAATTGCAGGAGGCAAGTCATCATCAGTCTAGTGAGCACTTCCTTTATTAAAGACTTGATAACATCATGCCTCCTAGTGAATTTAATTAGTCCCTGGCAGCTTGACTGTTGACAACAACAACAACAACTACGACATTATATAAGTTGTTTACAAATTATTCAGACTGACCAACTGGATAATGTCTCTTGTTAAAGCTTCAGAAGGTAAACAATGAATTGTGTGTGTGTGAGAGAGAGAGAGAGAGAGAGAGAGAGAGAGAGAGGTAGAGGATGAGAGAGAGGGGTGGAGGACGAGAGAGAGGGGTGGAGGATGAGAAATAGGGGTGGAGGACGAGAAATAGAGGTGGAGGACGAGAAAGAGAAGAGGAGAGAGACAGAGAGGCGCTATGGCTGAGTGAACAGCCAAGGGTCAACAATGTGCATCCTGTCTATTACTGATCTGTAACGATGGTAATTATCATTATGATGGAGGTGGTGGTGGTGGTGGTGGTGGAGGTAAAGGTAACAGTGCTGATGGTATGGATACTGATAACAGTGCTGATAGTGACAGTATGGATCATGATGTGGATAGCAGTGGCAGAGGTGGTGGTAGTGATGGTGGTGTGGTATGGTGCTGGTGACAGAGTGTAGATAATAATCATTCCAATAGTTTTAATAGCAATAATCATGGCAGTGACATGATATGACATTCTAGATGCTGATGCTGGTGACAGTGGTGGCCATAACGATGATGAGGAAGATGTTAGTGGTAATGAAAAAAGACGCTAATGCTAACAAGAGAGAAGAGGATGATAATGGAAGAAGTGTCTCAGATGTTCAGCTGCAGGTGACAAACAGATGAGATTTGCTGTGGCTCAAGAGCTTCACTTCAAATCCTGTAGGAATAGTTTTACAATTACATACCATACCATATCTGTCTGTCTGTCTGTATGTCTATCTATCTTAATCCTCGACTTTAACTGGAATAACTATGTTGTTCGAAACAACCTATCTTTTTATGTTTCTGCAGAGAAACAAGCATGCACATACATGGACACACACATACATAAATGATGGGCTTCTTTCAGTTTTCATCTACCAGATCCACTCACAAGACTTTGCAGGGCTATAGTAGAACACATTTGTCCATATATATGCAGTGGAGTTGAATCTAAAGATTATGTGAGTGTAAAATGAACTTCTTACCACACAGTCCCACTCACCTGTGCATGTGTGGGTGTGTGTGTGTATATATATATATATATATATATATATATTATGGAATTTATAAATATTTTAATGCATTGTTACATGAGTTTCCACAGATTTATAAATTCCATCCAAGGATTCTTATTATTACTGTATATATCGGTTCGTTATATCAATACAGCTTGGTGTGGCCAAAAAAAACCACTGGTCAAAGAATGGTCAAACTAACAACCATAAACATTAGTTCATAGTCATAACCAGAATTATCAATTGATAGTAGAGCAAAACTGGTGCCTGCTTGGATAACATATCCCTATAAACAAAAACTTTTTGCAAACAGGTGTATATATATATATATATATAATATATATATATATATATATTATATATATATATATATGTATATATATGTGTGTGTGTATATATATATATATATATATATATATATATATATATATATATGTATATATATGTGTGTGTGTGTATAAAAACACACACATAACAATATTCATGAGATCAAATTTCAATGAAACAATTCAAAATAAATGTAATAAAAGGACCCCATTCTCCTTGTTTGTAATTATATATGATGCAATGGTTTATGCAACAATTTAGACTAGAGGTCTTTTTTATTCTATACATCCTTTCTTTTTGACCAGTTAATCCAAACCAGTGATTTGTTATTTTGTTTTAATAGTAATATGCAAATGTAGTCATGTAAACATGCCTGACTGAACATGGGCATGAATTATTGGTAATTCAAGTATCTAAAGCAAATTAATTTTTTACAGAATTCTGATGAGTTGAGTTGGAGACCTCATGAATAAATTGTTGCATATATTATTGCATTATATAACAACACTCATGAGATTGAATTTCAATGAAACAATTGTAAATAAAGTAATAGAAGGACTTGCATTCTCCATCCTTCTTGTTTTTAATTGTAGATACTTGCAGATACTTGTGAATTTTCAGAAATGTGTTTGATAAAGCAAACAATCTCCAGTTAACCATCTCCAGTTAACCATAGATGAGCTTAATAAGATAAACTCCAAGGATAACACCCAAATGAAATTATTTTGTGTGTGTAAAGAATAAAATACTATCCTATTTTGTGTGTGTTTGTGTGTGTGTGTGTGAGTGTGTACATGCATGTATGTGTGTGTGCATGAATGTATATGTATGTGTGTGTGTGTGTAAGAAATATGTATGAGGGGCTTCTTTTAGTCTCTGTCTACCGAATCCACTCATAAACTCAGAACATGAGAAATAGTAGAAGAGAGAGCTAGCATCTCCTCTTGTATCTTATAATTTACATAGGTTAAATAAAGAGTTGAATCATTTCACAACACTAATAAGGAAGAAACCGATATGTCAGAACTCAGAGAATGCTATAAATTAATATCACAGCCCAATGAAAATAATAAATCATTGGCGAGGTCACAAGTGAAGGTGAAAAAATAAAATGATGGAGAAACAGTCTTAACCTCTACTTTGTTTTTAACATTGTTCATTTTTGTCAGTATTTCTTCAACACATTTTGGCATGGTAGTCTGATAAAGGACAAGGTTCTCCAGGGTAGATAGCCTGTAAAGAAAGAAAATAAAGAAAACATGATAAATAGCTATAATAATAAAATAAACAACATATTTCTCCCTACCCCACCTCGCTCTCTCAGTTTCTGACATGAGCCATCAAATACAGAGCAGCTAAGCAATGGTGAGTTGACCAACTAGTGGTAACTAGTGGCTCACTGCTCTATGCATGTACATTGTTACATTGGACATACAAATGCAACACTTTCCCCATTCCTTGTTGGGAAAGTTAGAGATAATGAAGACACTAATGCTTATAATAATGATAGATATGCAAAGATGATGATGGTGGTGGACAAGGATATGACAATGAAGTGATTCAGATGATTAGTTAAATAGATGAAGGTATCTACTATGCTGTACAAGTTTGGTGACTCAAAAACTTCACTTCAAATCCTATTGGAATAGTCTCACAGTTACATAATCTGTCTATTTATACCTGTCTCTGATTTTAACTGAAGTAGCTAAATTTATCATCCTTTGTTATTCCATAACATTAACAAGAAGGAGCCAACATAGAACATTACATTACAAGAAAAGTTTTGAAAAACATAAGCTAATAACACTGCCAGCCCACAATAAAACTAGATCACTTGTTTTCAAGTCCAAAGGTTAGATAAATATATTATTGAGGCATTGTTTTACAGCTAGATGCTCTTCCTGTCATTAACTGTTGCTGGTTTTTCAAGTAAGGTATTTCTTACTTCACAAGTGTTTGAAGGTGCAAAGCCAGTAGATGATTTGTTAATAGGAGAAAATGATAATTGCTTCACCAGTTGTAGCTCACAATTTTTCTGGCAGCAGAAAAGACAACTGACTGTAAAACAATGCCTTGATAATATACTCATCTAACCCATACTAGTATGGAAAACAAACATAAAATGGATAAAGAAATATATATATATATATCCTAATCTATGTCTGTCTGTCTCTCTCTCTCTCTCTCTCTAACATTCTCTCTTTCTCAAACACATAAACATACACACAGATATATAGACAGTTTCTTTCTTTAAAAAGAATCACTTTAAACTGACTAATCCACTATAATAATAATCCTGAAATTACACCTTATTTGGAATTTGATTTTGATGGCATTTCCAGGGGGAAAAATTAGAAGTAGTTGATAGCTTCCGTTATCTAGGTGACCAAGTCAGTAGTGGGGGTGGGTGCGCTGAGAGTGTAACTGCTAGAATAAGAATAGCCTGGGCAAAGTTTAGGGAGCTCTTACCTCTGCTGGTGACTAAAGGCCTCTCGCTCAGAGTAAAGGGCAGACTGTATGATGCATGTGTTCGAACTGCCATGCTACATGGCAGTGAAACATGGGCCGTGACTGCTGAGGAGATGCGTAAGCTCATGAGGAATGAAGCCAGTATGCTCCGATGGATGTGTAATGTCAGTGTACTTACTCGACAGAGTGTTAGTTCCCTAAGAGAAATGTTGTACCTAAGAAGCATCAGTTGTTGCGTGCAAGAGAGACGATTGCGCTGGTATGGTCATGTGGCGAGAATGGATGAAGATAGGTGTGTGAGAAAGTGCCAATCCCTAGCAGTTGAGGGAACCCGTGGAAGAGGTAGACCCAGGAAAACCTGGGACGAGGTGGTGAAGCACAACCTTCGAATGTTAGGTCTCACCATGGAAATGACTAGAGACCGAGACCTATGGAAGTATGCTGTGCATGAGAAGACCCGGCAAGACTAGTGAAGCCATAACCCGTGGCCCCTACCTGGGACGTAGTCAGTCTGCCTGTGCATACCTTCCTGCTTGTGACACTTGTGAAGACCTGTTGAGGCAAATCAAATCAAAGTCAAATCGAATCAAGTCAAACCAAATCAAAATAGATGAACATCAATGGAATTTGTATCCTTGTGGTACCAGTGCCGGTGGCACATAAGAAAACCATCCGAACGGGACCGTAGCCAGTACCGCATCGACTGGCCTCCATGCTGTGGGCACGTAACAAACACCGTCCGAGCGTGGCCGTCTGCCAGCCTCGTCTGGCACCTGTGTCGGTGGCACATAAAAACACCATCCGAGCGTGGCCGTCTGCCAGCCCTGTCTGGCACCTGTGTCGGTGGCACATAAAAACACCATCCGAGCGTGGCCGTCTGCCAGCCTCGTCTGGCACCTGTGTCGGTGGCACATAAAAACACCATCCGAGCGTGGCCGTCTGCCAGCCTCGTCTGGCACCTGTGTCGGTAGCACATAAAAACACCATCCGAGCGTGGCCGTTCGCCAGCCTCGTCTGGCACCTGTGTCGGTGGCACATAAAATCACCCACTACACTCTCGGAGTGGTTGGCGTTAGGAAGGGCATCCAGCTGTAGAAACACTGCCAGATCTGACTGGCCTGGTGCAGCCTTCGGGCTCCCCAGACCCCAGTTGAACCGTCCAACCCATGCTAGCATGGAAAGCAGACGTTAAACGATGATGATGATGAACAGGTTGACAATGGAGAATGACATAGACTAGAAGTTGTACAAGAAATAACAGATAATTGTTGATTGGCCTCAAGTATGTCCTAACCAATCACACCTGCCTTTTTTGCATATCAATGACTACATTATCCAATATCTCTTTATTTTAAAGTGATAGGATGCGATTCAATGGATGTTTGGTTGTTGCATCTAGCATATCAAACAGCCATGTACAGACGCTCTCATTAACTTGAGATGTGAAAAGACATAACGAATCTATTTCAAGTATTTGAGTCAGGAGAGGAAGTTGAACAGATGATACTGTTTACCCCTAAGTCATCCTCAGGTAAGCATCCCCTGTCTTTATTCAACTCTTAACTTCCTGATTGACACAGTACCTATTTCTTTATTACCCACAAGGGGCTAAACACAGAGGGGACAAACAAGGACAGACATAGGTACTAAGTCGATTACATCGACCCCAGTGCGTAACTGGTACTTAATTTATCGACCCCGAAAGGATGAAAGGCAAAGTCGACCTCGGCGGAATTTGAACTCACAACGTAACGCAGACAAAATACCGCTAAGCATTTCGCCCGGCGTGCTAACGTTTCTGCCAGCTCGCCGCCTGATTGACACAGTACCACATAGGACTGCACCAGTCAGTCAATCCTGAAATGTACCATATCACAAAAATCATACAAACTTTGCTTACATTCATTTTGAAGGAAAAGAGCAACTATCTAATGTAAGGGAAATACTCTAACCCCTTTCTCTATTGTTCATTTCTGTTCTGTAGTAGGATAATTACAACAGTGGGCTCTTGATTTCAAAAAATTTCAGAAAATGTTAAGGTTTAAAGTATAATAAATCCTGAATGAACATGCTCTCATTCCATTTTTCTTTTTAAGATGACAGGGAAGTTTGACTGTTATTTCTAACAGATTAGGCAGCAAAGATCATCAGAATGATTTAATTACAATAAATCTGGAGATTGATAGTAATTAATAAAAAATTTCTTGTAAAAATCATTTTTCACTGTTTATAGCATGAATTATTCCATCTTGATTTTACATAAAATATAATGATGTCTGGATCTTCCCCATAAAGAAGAAAACTATAACTGAGATTAATCTTTATAGAAGATTTTCAATGTATGTGTGTGTGTGTGTGTTTGTGTGCAATCACACAGGTGATGTAAGTATGCATTTTCCATTTCTTCAAAATGATAAATAGCATTAATTTATAACATGATGGAGATGTCTTATAGAACAAAGATTGCATTATAATGAGTTCATGTACTCTAGTTTTCTATCTCTCTAACCACGAAAGTAATAAGTCAATGTAATAGAATGTGGAAAACAAATTATGCAAACCTTTTCTCTATGTTTTCCCATTGACGTTTGGTATGTTCAGGTATTTCATCTGAAAATAAAAACAAAAATAAATGAATAAATAAACAAGTAAAAAGCAATTTTCAAAAGCATTTCAACAAAGAACTAATGCGAAGAAAACATTTTCAAAGAAAAAAAAACACAAACAAAAATCAAATCTAAGACTTAGAAGATAAAAAATAAATCAATAAATTCTGTCAATAAAAAAAAAATTTAAAATAAACAGTTTATTAGTTTCCATGACACCAACTAAAATTCACTTTCAGACATAAGTAAACAAAAATAGTACAAAATATTTATAAAAGAAGTTTCTTTAAAAGCAAAATGTCTTAGTGCAATTATTTGTAAATGACAAGGTCTGGTTTACTACAGGAAGAACATACTTACTTATCAATGAAGGAATTTGTTCTTCACAACATACACAACAATTTAGCTGCTCTAGGATCTGAAGCATTTGCCATTCTAATTAGTCAATATTAGATAATTTCTTCACTCCTTATTCCGACTACATACCATTCCCCCGCTAAGACTACTAAGCGTTTTGATCTCTTCATCGCTGCCAAACCAATCTTTTGCTCATGTGCCACAACTTATCAATCTAAAAGGCCTTCTAATCATTGTTTCTTGTTCTAAATACATTCCAAATTTCATCAAAATTGGAACCAACATGAGAGCATCTCCATAGTCACTTGACCTGCTGAAAATAATAATCAAATTTTAAAGAAAGAACACACTGGATACTGTATTTTCCAGCATACAAGTCATGTTTTTCAGACCAAAATTTACAGCCAGAAAAGGCAAGTCAATGAAAAATCTCTGGGAGAATAGCTATTTAGGAGAAAGAGCGTCAACTAATACAACAAGTACAGACTTAAACATTGACATTTTGTTTGAAAAATCTACCTCAACTTATTTAGTACATCAATTTGTATACTGGATAATACAGTGATTCAGGGCTAAATGTAATTTATAAGAAGACCCGACGTTCACAGCTGGAGCACTTTTGACCATCGGTCTGCTCAATCAGGGCTGATTTTTAAATATCAAAATTCTATACATTCCTTATCACCAGTGCCATATTCTTTTTGATCATTAAGACGTCAGTCAATTCCATTCTAACAAACCATGAAAAAGAAATGTTTAATATTTGAGCACTATAGGACAGCAAACTCAGTAGCAAAGAGAATTTCTCTGAGTTGTATCACTCCTCTATATCTCCAAACATAGATCAGGCAAAATGATGTTGTGTTACAGCCAAACAACCAAAAATACAGCTTTTGATACCTGGAAAAATTTATTAACTGAGAAGCATTCATCAATAGATGAAACTTCTAGAAGATGACTGTCAAATGTGTGAATCAGTGTCTGCCAAACTTTTTTACTGTACTATCATTATTATCATATCATCAACACAATGGGTAAGGAGAATTTATTTTGCAGCACACTAATTAAAAATCCCAACAAAATTGAATATACTTTATTAATATGAATAAAAATAAATTCTTATTACAGTAACAATAAAATAACATTGTTTTATGAACATATAATATATATAAATATATATATGATACAATAATGTTTTTAGTGAGAAGGATGCAAGTGATTTTGAGAAAGAGAGACCATCAGGTAGAGATTCTGATACCAAAACATTGCGGTGAATCATGCAATGTACAATTTTAACTTGTGGATGTTTTTGTAATACATGAGCCACGAAGCCTTTCTTTCAATCCTGCATGGATGGAGTGACATCAGTGCAAATGCCAATACAAGTCTGCCACTGGACGCCTCTCAATACGAAATTTTGGTTTACCAGGTTAATGACATCGTCTCCTGGCATTCTTTACTTCAATTCATAACAAAAGAAAAACTGACTTATGATTTTACCACCTCAGATGATTCGCAGATATGAAATTAGCTGAGCTTTGTTGCTGATGTCTGTACTTTCATCGATTTGAGTTCATTTTTTGCTTCAGTGAAATGTTTGCAGAGCTGAATTTTACAAGAAATCATGTGGGCAGACAAAGGAATGGTCTTAATTTGTTTGACAGCTTCATCACTAATCATTGTGTCAAAGGCAATCTCCAACACTGGTAAAATAATGTTTTCGGTATCAGAATGTGGTTTTTTTCTTTCTTTGCCAAAAGCTGGGCAATCTTGTAATTAGTAATTTGAGCTTTCTTAGAAATTGAGTAAAATTTTTTCAGCCTTTCTTATTTTTCTGAGGTCTCAATAAAAATTTGTCCATGTTTAAATCTAAAACTAAAAATTGATTGAAATTAACATAAAATAATTTATGTGAATTATAAATAAATCAAAAATGTTATACTAATAGGACTACTAAACAATTTACTTACAGACAATCCCAGTTTAAATGCAGAAATTTAATATATTGTAGCAAAACTGCTGTTTGTCATGTAGTGCAATTAATTTATATTTACTGTATTTTATGATTTATATAATTAATTTATATATACACTTGAAATTTGTTCATTTTCTTGGATTGTTGTTTCCTGAAAATCCCGAAAACATTTTTCACAGCACTCCAGTAATCTCTCTCAGCACACAGATTGGCAGACACTGATGTAAATGATAAACTTGTACAACTGAAAATTTGTAGGAGCTCACATTTTCCTACCTGTGGCTTCAATGCAAACAAAAGATTTGGCTTCCTGTTCAATGTTGGTAAAGATTAGCTGCTGGATTTATTATACATCATAATTGAATCTCATTGGCTATTTTTTGTATATTTGGGCTGCTGCTACCTACACTAATGTCCAAAACAGACCATCTGTCTGATTAGTAAAAATTTCCTCTCCAACATCAAGTAGCAACAGACATTGTTTAATTTCCTTGTGACTTCTATCACTATTTCAACAGATTCAGTTTACTCTCAACTAACAAGCTGTGTATACCTAAGCAACTAACTACAATAAACTAATTATTATATAGGCTTACTAGTTATATCTGAGATAGTACACATACTGTGAATATTCAAGTTGAGAACTGTATCTTCAAAAATCAAACTTCAGTCACTTACAGTCCACCAGTGTTCTCATTCTGATTAATTTTATAATTTCATTCTGTTCCTCTGAATGTGTTGAGTGTATATAGTTTCTACCTAAATCTGCTGACTAACAGCAGCAATTTTCCTTCTTCCACCATCTCATTGAATACTAACCTCTCCAAAGTCCATATTAAATGCTTTATAAAATCCTTAAAACTACAACTCTCTTCCTCCTTTCACTGTTTTCATAACTCCTGGTGTCAAGTTAGCAATGGATTTTTCAGATACAGTTTTATTGGGAAGCTGACACTAAAATGTAATTCAACAGAACCAAAGGATATTTAATTTTCTAGAAATGATATTCAGCCTTTGCTTTATTAAATCTCTAGTAAACTGAGATTTTTCTTCTTAACATTCAGAGTACAAATCTTGCTGGTATCAGCTGTCTTTCATTCCTCCAGAGTCACTAAATCAAGTGCCAAGTAAATGCTGGGCTCAATTCAATTTGTTATATTGTTCCTTCATATGCGTAGTCTTTGTGTGTGTAGTCACATTTTAGGAGTCAGTTAAAATATAATGTTCCAATGGCTGTACTGACAACTTTCACTTGGTTTTATGACCCTAACTTCTCCCATCCATGGCCTTTTATTTTTTTTTTCTGTCAGTAGAAATTAGTGCATCAAGAAACAAATTCAAAATATAATAGAGAATTTGAAATTAGATTAAATCAGTTTCCCAATTAAATCAACAAACTTCATTACTTTGAGTAGAACATGCTGATAAAACAATTAACCTTATCTGGCATGCTATGTATAATTTACTACAGATTTCTTTAACTAAATGTCTTTCGACTTTCCGAAACTATATTTTATATTTTTATATGTTTCCACTTTTACTTCATTTACTTCTTATCATAAGATTTCTTATTGAAATTGTTTTATCTTTATGATTTTATTCTAAAGCATGGATGCTACAACTTCTTGATGCTATTCTCTGAGATAAAACTGTATTGTCTGTAGATATTATATGCTGGTTGGTTGAGATAACTGATATTTCATACTGGTAATGTCATCTTATTCTAGAATTAGAATTAAAAAGATAGTAATTGTCTTCAGCATTATACAGCTTCACTCCAGTTAAATAAAGATATTGTTTCTAATGAAATGACACAAGTTAATTGAAGTTGATGGATTAACAGAATTGTCAGAGTATTGAAAAAAATGTCTAGTGATATTTCTTTGACTTCTTTGCATGTTGAACTAAAATACCACCAAGGTCAACTTTGCAGATAAAATAAAGTTCCACTCAAATATTGGGGCTGATATAATTGCCCTTTCTGTTTCCCCACAAATTTATATCTATATCAGAAACCACATAAAAATATATGACACAAACATAGACACAGGCATGGCTGCGTGGTAAGAAGCTTGCTTCTCAACCACATGGTTCCAGGTTCAATCCCACTGCATGGTACCTTGGGCAAGTGTCTTCTACTATAGCCTTGGGTCGACCAAAGCCTTGTGAGTGGATTTGGTAGACAGAAACTGAAAGCAGCCCATTGTATGTATATATGTATATATATATATATATATATATATATATATATAAATACATATATATATATAAATACATGTATATATATAAATACATGTATATATATATAAATACATGTATGTATATATTTGTGTGTTTGTGTCTGTGTTTGTCTCCCTGCCCCATCACTTGACAACTGATGTTAGGGGTTTTACATCCCTGTAACTTAGCAGCCCAGCAAAAGCGGCCAATAGAAAAAGTACTGGACTTATAAAGAATAAGTCCTGGGGTTGATTTGTTCGACTAAAACCCCTTAAGGTGGTGCTCCAACATGGCTGCAGTCAAATGATTGAAACAAAAAAAAAGAATAAAAGAAACTATTTAAAAGACCCTGTATATGAAATTTAGCTAAGGGAAATTAATGTTGAAATCTATTGGTGGGACACTTCATCCCTGTCCTTGAGTGATAAGACTCAATCTATTGCTTTGTTTTAATACCACACTTGGTACCTTGAGTACTTTCAGTGGAGTCCACTCTATTGTAAGCATTCAGGCTAGATTTGATTTGATAACTTCCTAGATTCCTCTCTTCTTCCTACCAATTTCAGCAGCTCTGAAAATGATTATGGGTACTGCCCTTACTTACCCCAAGCAAAAGAGAGGGAACTATAATTTATAAACCTATAACATGTTTTCCCTAAAATTTTGTCTAATAACACTTTGGAAATATATTTCATATATCCAACATGTTCCCATGACTACATTGTATAACAACACGTCAGGAATATATTTTATATCTAAATGTTCCCATCACTATATTGCTTAATAATACCAGGGAATATATTTTATATCTCCAGCAAGTTTCTATGACTACATTGTCTAATAACACTCCAGGGCTATATTTTACAGCTACATGTTATCCAATAAATCCCAATGACAAAATCTTATATTTACATATTTCCTTCTGTATATTTTCTGACCAAGATTCCAAGACCATTCAACTTTCACCCCTCACCCATACACTGCCCATATACACATATTTCAAAGCAAGGAAGGACTGAAGCCACAAACCTTGATATTAATGCACAGACCTTCAATGATCTCACACTAAAGCATCCAATCTGCAATGTTAAGATCAATTATCCTAACATTCCTTAAGAACAGAGTATCATGTAACATGAATATTTTCGATAGATCAGAGAAGATGGGTGAGATAAAAGATTATTGGGGGCTAAATGTATTATTAATTTATTTCTGTAAAGAATAATATTATAAGCTTAAAGTTTATAAGTGAGCACCGTATAGTGACTAAAGAAAATAGTTTAAATATTAGGGCATATAACCCTTGATGGAAAAAAGTGGGCTTTCCATATGCCCCAATATTAACACTGTTTTCTTTAGTCAATACACAGTGACTGTTTTATAAGCTTTAAGCTTATAAATTATTATTATTATTTACAGAACTGAAGATGGCGAGCTGGCAGAATCGTAAGCACACTGAGTGAAATGCTTAGTGGTATTTAGGGCCATTGCTATGTTCTGAATTCAGATTCCGTTGAGGTCAACTTTGCTTTCCATCCTTTCAGGATCGATAAATTAAGTACCAGTGACACATTGGGGTTGATGAAATTGGCTAGTCCACTGTCCGCAAATTTCAGGACTTGTGCCTTTAGCAGAAAGGATTATTTACAGAATTGTCACTTGTCACCACTTCTCAATTCATCACAGAAAATACATATGCCTGTTTGTTCAGAAAACAACACTATGAAATTATAGTTCTTAAATCTAACAGGAAGAAGTAAGTAGGTATGTTGGTGTTATGGTAGCACACTTATGAATATACAGAGGTGTGGGTTTGTGTCCCATGCATATGAAAAATCTACTTTTTTTCTATTGAGGGCTTATATGCCCCAATATTAGACTATTTCTTTAAGCCAATACACAGTGATCATTTATAAGTATCAAACTTATAAAATATTATTATCATTATTACAGAATTGTCACTCGTCACTGCTTCTCAATTCATTGCAGAAAATTTATTCATTTAACACTGCAATAGCTTGTGTAACTGGATACAGCCTTCCAGTGGCCCAATCACTGGTTTATGGCATTTCTGATGGTGAGTGTGACAAGTGAGTGTCAATAATTGAGTGAAGAACAAATATTTCAAGAGATTTCACTTAAAGAGCATTAGGTTTTTTTCAGTTTTCTTATCAATATTTACATTCTTCGCCAATATAGAAAAGACAAAGAAAGACAGATAGATAGATCAATATATATAAATACATGCATGCACATACATACACATACACACCACTACCAAGTTCCTAGATCATAAAAGGGGAAAACCATGGACACTCAACAAATATAAGCTGTGCGAAACTAAAAGTGGAGACATCAACCATATTATTGTCAACTGCAAGACAATGTCTTCTAGCTATTATCTTCCCATGAGTCATGATGTGGTTGCTGCAACAGTTTGGAACACAAAATAAGGAAAAAGAAAATACCAGTAGGCAAAGTTGACAATATTGACAGCAAATAGTCTAAAGAATATTGGTGGTACTTAAAAATTAAAACAGCTACAAAGTTAAAACAACTAGGTAGATGTTGTGTGGGAGCACAAGAAAACAATCTACTCTTGTGGAAATCAGCTGCTCTCTAGACCCCATTGTGGTCAGAAAAATACAAGGGAAAGAAAACACCTATGGACTGTTGATAAGGAATTGAAAAATCCAGTAACTAAAATGCACTTTCAGTGTCATATCTATTATTATTGGAGAAACAGGATATGTATAAACCTGCCTGCAGTAAAATATGGCTGAACTTGGGTTCTTACAGAAAGAATACAACTCCTTGATTCATATGCTACAAACAATCTCAGTATCTGGGACAATAAAAACTTGCAAAACCTTCTTAATATTTAAAGTATGACAAAAAAAAAAATCAAGATGCTTTCCTTCACAACCTTGCTACCAAGCAGGTGACCAGTTAAAGTTAAATTAAAAAGAGGAAAAAAAAAAAAACATGAGCGCGCGCACACACACACACACACAGTGCAGTGAAAGCAATGATTAGCTTCAATGGAAATCTATAATCGATAATGAAACTATTATTCACCAACTGCAATACAAAATATATAAACACACCACAGGCTTCCACTTAGGTTCTTTTAAAACAAATTCCACTCAAGATGCTACACAATGTGAATTGTACCTGTAACCATGCTATTTCCATTTTACCTTATTCTGAGCTCAAATCACATCAACTACATCTTGTTTCCCTCTCAGGTCAAACTAAACTAAAAGAATTATAACTGGGATTGGACTGCCTAACAACTGCTACCATACACAAAGAAAGAACAAGAAAATACTGATATTTTCTTTCCAAGTTTTCATTAGTTCTTATTTTAAAATGGGAATGGCTTACTTTTTAAGTAAGCATCATTCTACCAGATGATTAGAAAGGCTCAGATGTTTTGGAGAGGGCAAAAGGAGAAACAAATGATACACTGAGAGACGATATCTTTTAACTTGTAATCATCTACTTCATATTTATACTTCATTTCAATATTTTACATCCAAGAAAGAGAATAATGTACAGGAATTTTTAATTATAAGTGAGTAGCAGTCAGTACTGTAATAAGAGATGATTTGATATATTGGATCGAGTATGAATATCAAAGAACATAATGAATATAAGATATTTGAAATGTAAGCAGCTAGTGGTGAACTATAAAATAAATCTGAATTATATGTAACAAGATATGCAGCAGAAGAATGAGAAAGATTTGGAAAGCAAGGTGTAATTAGATATATACATTTGTGAAGGTGGTGAGCTGGTAGAATCATTAGCACACGAGGCAAAATGCCTAGTAGTACTTCGTCGCCATGTTCTGAGTTCAAATGCTGTTGACACCAACCTTGCCTTTAATCCTTTTGGGACTGATAGAATAGGTACCAGTTGAACACTGAGGTCAATGTAATCGGCTTACCCCATCTCCTGAACTCGCTGGCTTTGTGCCAAGATTTGAAAGCAATATATACATTTGCATAAATATTAGTACACACAGAATTGTGGAGTGCTTCTGTGATCCAGCAGCTAGGAGGCTTGGTTGGCTGATTGGTTTGAGAATGGAAGTCCTAGTAGTCACTCTTCCATGGAAATTGAGCATCCATATTAAGCTTGCATCAATATGATACCAGCAAGAAAGTTCACCAGGATGAAGTTGTCTAAGGACAGCTGATTCTGATCAGTGCCGAAATACAGTAGGCAAACGATCCATGTCAAGCAACAGTAGGATTGCGTCTATAGACAGTTGTCAGTAGCCTGTCCAATAAAACTAAACATTATTAATATACAGGTATGGTTGAATGGTGAAGATGTTCACATCCAAATCACATGCTTTGGGTTAAGTCTCACAATGTGGACAAATGTCTTCTTTAACACCTGGCTGACCAGCAAGAATAAGTGCAGGAACAAACCCAGAATATTCAAAGTGTTTACACTGGCCCCACAAAATTGTAGGGGATGTGCTTGCACCTCCTGCACCGCCTATTTCCAAGTCTATGCCAGCAAGTGGATTTACTAGACAGAAACTTAGAGAAGTCTCTCATAAATGTGTGTTCATATGTATGTGGAAGTGAGAGAGTGTTTGTATGCTTATCTTGGGATCATATAATAGTTGTAAACAAGTGTCATTGTCATAGAAGCAGTGTTGTTTATTTCCAATTTTCCATAAAACATACCTGACTATGGGGAAATATTTGTGAGTGTTGGCAACAACAAGGGCCATAGAAAATCTCTCCCATCAAATCAGTAAACAGAAACTGCATGAAGCCAGTCATGTATGTGTGTGTGTGTGTGTGTGTGTGTACATGTCTGTATGTCTTTGTGAATGCATACATTCCTTAATTTGCATGAAAAACCATTGGGCTATAAAAGGTGAACTTTCTTGTCATTCTCTGTCAGCAAATTACTGACAGAAAGTTGTTCAAAATTACTGACGAAAGTAATTTCATACATAATTTACTGACAGAAGTAACTGCATAAATTTCACTTCAATCCGTACACTTCGTTAAATTTGCCTACAAATTTCTTATTTACTTTTACAAAATTTTGTGTTTTTTGTTGTTGATGGAATTACTGATAAAAGTAAGTTCATAATTTACTGACAGAAGTAACTTCAAAAATTTCACTTAAATCTGTACACTTAGTTAATTTCCCTAAAAATTTCTCATTTACTTTTGCAACAGTTTTGTGTTTTTCTGTTGTTAACAGCTTTTTTCTGGTTTCTTCGATACCGGCTCTTTGGTTTACTGACAAATTTCGCTTCAACCCATACAATTCTTTATTTTCAGTAAAAGTTTCTTATTTACTTTCTACCTATTGTATGAAGAAATATAATTTCCATTACCCAGTTATTTTCATTGTTTACTATCTTCTGCACCAGTTTATTTCTGTATACGTATATAACCATGCCTAGAAGGAAAATGTCAAATTTGTCTACAATGTCAAGGTCAGCCAAAAGAATGTCTGTGTACAAGGAGAGGCGGCTGCAGAAAGGGAAGCATACCAAGAAACAAACAGACTGTGCACTACAAAAGCCAGAGCATCTCAAAGTGATGAACAGAGGTATGCACGACTGACAAGGAATAGGATTTCCACTGCAGAATGAAGAGCAGTTGCAAGAGCTCAGAGAAGCAACTTCTATGAAGCAGCTTTCAATTATGATCCAGCAGTACATTATGCAGATGACATTAGTTTCCATTGGCACAATGACAACTGAGTGCATTCATTGAAAAGCAAGGAAATGGCCTGGAGAGACACCTGCACTGTGCTGCAGGGGTGGAAAGGTTAAACTCTCTGCAATCACCCAACCTCCAGAGCCATTGAAGAAACTGTTGTCATCAACTGACCAAGATTCCAAGCACTTCCAAAACAAAATTAGACAATACAACACTGCACTACAGATGACATCATTTGGAACCACAAGAGATTTAACTGAGCCAGGATTCATGCAAACTCAAGATCCAAGGTCATATTTATCATTGGACTGGTTTTCTACCACCTCTGTCAAATGAATCACCAAAACTGACCTTTCATAGTTTATATGTATGTTATGAAATAAGTTACACAAAACATGTTTTTTAATTACGTGTATTTACTTTATTTACATATATGAGTTGAAAACTTTCTTTTAACATTTCATTTAACGCCTATATTACATGTTGGCATGGGTTGGAGAGTTATTAATGTAGAAAGTTGGTATCTCGGCTACTAGCAGTTGAGACCTGTGTAATCTAGATGGTATTTTTAAATTTCATTATTCTCTTTCACCTGGGCAACGATATACACATATACAACAAGCTTCTTCCAGTTTCTGTCTACCAAATCCATTCACAAGGCTTTGAGTGGCCTGAAGCTATAGTAGAAAACACTTGCCCAAAGTGCCATGCAGTGGGACTGAACCCAGAACCATGTGGTTGGTAAGCAAGCTACTTACCACACAACCACTCCTGCACCTATATATATATATTTACTAACATACATATAAGTGTATCTATTGGGTTGGCAACTAAGTTCCCGTGGGTTTTTTTTTAATTTAAATATTTTTAAAGGTTTAAAACAACTAATTAATCAATAATATATTCACCCTTGTTGTTTATAACTTCTTCCCAACGTTCAACAAGATTTTCAATACCTCGTTGGTAGAAATCATCCGATT
Organism: Octopus sinensis; assembly: GCF_006345805.1. Lineage (NCBI taxonomy): Eukaryota > Metazoa > Mollusca > Cephalopoda > Octopoda > Octopodidae > Octopus > Octopus sinensis. The sequence goes on from NC_043006.1 coordinate 57,808,848, forward strand.
TCAACTCGAAAAATTGATCTAACCAAGCTCTCATTTCTGCATCAGTATTGAACGAAACAGTGCAGAGCATTTGAAAGAGATCAAAAGAGGTGGAAATCCGTTGGTGCCAAATCCGGAGAGTATGGTGGGTGTGGCAGCACTTCCCAGCCATGCTTTTGAATGACTTCCTTGGTCATATTGCCAATATGAGGGTGGGTGTTGTCGTGCAGCAGAACTCCATGCTGACAATTAGGTCTTTTCTCTTGAATAGCCGTGTTGAGTCGTTCCATCTGTTGAACATAGAGTTCCACGTTGACTGTTTGGTTCTGTTCAAGCAATTCATAATGGATAATCCTTTTCCCAGTCCCACCAAATGCACAACATCGTTTTATGCGGATGAAGATCTTGTTTCATGCGTGGTGTCTCTTGTTTACCAGGGCTAAGCCATTCCTTCATATTGATGTACAGGTACCATTTTTCGTCACCAGTAACAATTCGGTAAAGAAATTGTTGCTTGTGTCCAAGAGTTGAGCGGTGACAAGCAAGTAAACCAGCGGAGATTGTAGCTTGTTGATTTTTGTTGTTGTCACTTAAAGCATGTGGAACCCATGCTCTATACTTCTGAACCTTTCCCATCGAGTGAAGATGCTTCTCAATAGCAGTGTGGGAACATTCCAGTTTCTCTGCCATTTCCCTTGTCATCTGACGAGAATTATCGTGCAAAAGTTGGTCTAATCGCTCTTCATTGAACTCAACTGGACGGCTAGAACAAGGTGCATCTTTGAAGTCAAAATTTCTATTTTTGAACTTGGCATACCAATCATGAGCAGTTCTTTCAGCTATGGCACCCTCTCCATACATAGCACAAATGTCGCGAGCAGCTTTTACAGCCTTAGAACCTTGATTAAAAGCAAAAAGAAGGAGGTGTCAAAAATGCTTGTTTTTCTTAACTTGACATTCCATTTTAATGATCTGAAAATAAACAAAAATTAACTAAAATTAACTAGAAAAAAAAAAACAATAGATTCCAAAATGATTCAAAAATAGAATTCCTGAAAAAAATATATTCCAAAATTTAAAATAACAACAGGAACTTAGTTGCTAACCCAATATATATTTGTGTGTGCTGTTCTCTATGTATGGTGAATAAAAAGTCTATGGTAGAGGTCAGCATAATACATTGATCTATATATATATATAAAGATGAGAATGTGTGTGTATCTGTCTGTGTGAATCCCTAAAACTTGAGAACTACACCAACCAATTTCATTCAAATTTTACACATGCCTTACTTAGGGTCCATGTAGTGTCATAGGCCAAAAAAATTTTTAACTTGCACTAGGCAAGCCCAGAGCAATATCATATCTCCTCCAGTATTTCAGTCAAAATGAAACAATAACATCTCTATTGTAATGTCAGATATTTTCACTTTAATAGTTTCACTTTAATACTGAAACTATTAAAGTGAAACTATTATCTCATATATACAAGCATACATATATATATATATGTATAGATGTATATGTATACATGTATATATGTAGATGTATATATATAGATGTACATGTAGTATGTACACATATATATACACATATATACATGCATACATATATACACCCATACACACACATAGGTGCAGGTGTGGCTGTGTGGTAAGAAACTTGGTTCCAAAACACATGGTCCTGGGTTCAGTACCACTGTGTGGTGACTTGGCATGTGTCTTCTGCTGTAGCCTCAGACCAACCAAAGCCTTGTCAGTGGATTTTGTAGACAGAAATTGAATGAAATCAATCGTATATACACGTATGTATATATGTAAGTGTATGAGTGTCTTTGTCTCTGTGTTTCTCCCTCATCAATGTCTCACAACTGCTGTTCATTTATTTACATCCCCATAACTTACTTGTTTCACAAGAAGAAACTGATAGAATAAGTACCAGGCTTATCAAAATAAAAAAAAAGCACTAGGCAGTGTCTCATATTTTTGTTTGCCCACTCAGTTGTATCTATCAATCTATCTCTTTGTGTGTGCGCGCGTATATATATATATATATATATATATATATATAAAATACACACACACACACACACACACACACACACACACATGCATGTATGTATATGTGTATATTCATATCTATTATATAAAAGTCAATGTCATTATGTGTGTTCGTGTGTTACTTGTACATTCCAAAACTGCTGCACCGATCATAATGAAATTTGGAACACAAAATCCAAGCCTAGGGAGAAGGGTAATGTTGTGTGTTTCATACAATTTCATGGACCAAAATTACTGAATGGATCCTTATGATATTTGGAACTTAGATTCAATGCATAAGGGCGGGTATAATGCAGTATGTTTGGTTGGGATTTGAGATGGCTTAAAGGAGGTAGAACCCCCATGAAAAATCATAAATTTTTGATGTTGATGAAATTTCAGCCATAGGTAATTGACACACATAAAGAAGTATTCTCAAAGTTTCCACTTCTCATGAGGATTCTAAGACACCCTAATGGGGGCATTAGCTCCCAAATTTTAGTCATTTTTTATAATCCAAAACTAGGTGAAAAGTACTGAATGGACCTTTATGAAATTTGGAAATTATATTCTATGCATAAGGGCCATAATCCCCATGGAAATTCATATATTTTGGCTGTTGATGAAATTTTAACCATAGATATTAGACACAAATGAAATAATATTTCTAAAATTTCATCTTCTTAGAAGTTACAAAGACCCCTTCATGCGGACTTAACACCCACAATTCAGTCATTTTATCTAAGCAAAGACAAATACAGTTGTACTCTTTTAACAGGTTCCATAAGACTGGAATTTTGAATTCTGCACATAAAGATCAGTAGTATGGGATATATGTGTCATGATTAGAATTTTTTTAGGGTGTGTAAAGAGGGAAAGAACCCTCATCTGCAATTTTGATGAAATTCGAATCATAGTTATTCCAGTTCATTAGAGAAAATATAACAGAAAAGTCTAATTCTTCAATTGCATGTAACACAGGCAACGCCGGGTATCTCTGCTAGCAAACTAATAAAAGACTACTGTCAATGTTTCAGAAACATTGTTTATTAATAATGATATAAGAAAATATTCACTGTCAGTATAAAGAAAATCAACTGAAATAGATTAAGTTAAATTTGAATACTATTTGTCTTATGAGTCTAGTACTTTTGTCTTTTGCAAACAAAGATTGTAATCTCTCTCTCTACATATATATATATATAAAATTCTGTCTGTCTGTCTGTTCTCTATGCATTCTCAAATGGCTCTACCAAATCAAATCAAACTTTACAAGGTGATAGTATTACACCCCGCAAGTCAACATGTAAATTTTATTTTCATTTGCATTCAAACAGCATAACATTTTCTCGAAAACAATCTTTCTATAGTCAACTATGATAAAGGGCATTTTATACCACCATCACAACACATTTTGTATATGAGACTATGTGTGTCTATGAGTGTGTGTGTTCGCACATTCATTACGTACCACACAGTAAAGGACATTTTATACCAGCACCACCACCACCACCACCACTACACATTCTGTATATGAATGTGTTTGTGTGTTTGTTACATAAATGTATGTCTGTCTTAGTATATGTATGTTAGTGTATGTGACAGTATGTGAGTGTCAGTGTATGTGAGAGTATATTATGTGTGAGTATGCATGATTATCAATTAGACTGATGTAAACTGGCTATGTGAAAGAGCTATACTGCCTCCAACTAATGAAATGGTTGATAAACTCAACCATGAACTTCTAAAGTTAACACATATATCAGAAATGTCTTTTCCATCAACTCACACAACAATCAATCAAGATCAGGCTATTCAATACTCTGTTAAATATCTGAACACATTTAAACCCACTGGGATGCCACTGCATAACTTCACACTAAAGCCCCCTTTATGTTACTTAGGAATCTTTACCCTCCACACCTGTGTAATGGAACTTGCTAAATTGTTGCTTCCATGAAGCCTCCTGTTTTACAGGCAACAATCATAACAGGTAGTCACAAAGAAGAAAATGTCTTCATTCCAAAATTTCCTCTCATACCTACAAATGTTCCATTTGAATTTAAGAGGCTTCAGTTTCCAGTCAATCCCTCAAGGTAGTTGGACTTCATCCCTCTACTACATGCTTCTCCCATGACCAATTCTATGTTGGTTGCTCACGAGTTGGAAGCAGCAACAATTTATTCATTTGGACACCAACAAAAAATTACACAATGAATACTGTTTACCCTCAGGTGCTTCAAGATTGACAGATTTTCAGTTTTAAATTCTTTTATCAATACAATTCGGATATTTTAAAAATAAAATATAGATATTTTGAAATAATTATGAGGAAAAAAATGTATCTTTGTATTTATTGTTTACTAATCTGAATAAGAACAGCAGTAACCCAGGCAACACCAGGTAATTCAGCTAGTGTGTAATATTTATCAAGTTCTAAGTAATGTCATTATTTGTCTTTCTTAAATTTTGTTTCAGTGTAAATTTATTGATAAAATGTTTTCAGAGATGTACTTGCATAGCAAGTGATTTGATCTGAGATCGTGTGCTGAAACGAAAACAATTGCAGCGTGGTAGGTGTTTGTAAGCCATTTAAGAAACACATAAAAGCTGTTCGATTCACTTCAACATTTAAGTTTAATTTATCAAATTATTTTCCTCGCTTTAAGACCGCGACCTGTTCAGTGACAAAAATCCGTGCTGCATCTCTTTCTATTTCTTTCTAATATTGTCCAACCCATGCCAATAAAGAAAGCAGATATTAATTGATGATGATGATGCTGATGATGATTGTGAATTTACTCTTGAACATTTTGAAAAAGGAAAAATTTTGACTTTGTTACTATTGCAAATTTCTAAATGTTCACTCAGTGAGATTTTTTTATTTTCATAATTTTCCTTCTGACTGTCATATTGGCTGTGCATTGTGTGTGTGTTACAGCCATATAGGGAATCTCTAGTCTGACTAATGTAATTTTCTTCACAATTAGGACAGGGCACACAGTATATCAAAATTTTAGTCTCGCAGTTTATGTCAGCATTTATTTTGAAAGATTTCCCATTTCTTAATTTTATCTCCGAATCTCTCCAAACAAGTTTACTGCATGCCTTTGCATTGCCTTCATTTTCAAAAAAATTTGGATAGCTGACAGTACTGGAGTTATTTCACTTGGCTGTTTTGGGAATTTAAGCATGTCTAAGGAGTTTTTATCAACTAAATGCATGGATAATCTCACTTAATCAGAAATTTTCAACTCACTATGTTACATAAATGAAGACTTATGATACCTATTTAGCAAGCAGTTTCCTTAGCATGCTGTCTATACTTAAGATGCAGAAAGAACTGTTAGATTGGGTTGCTGATCATGGGAATAGTGGTTTCATTTTATCTCTGCTACAGATAAGATTGAAAGCAACCATGATATCTCCTAATACATCATTTAAAGCATCTAATTGCTAAAATCAATGTTTTATGGTGAGAAATGGGTTTAGTGTATGACAGTAAACCAGAAATCAATTTCAAATCAGAAAGCATTATGATTTTCAACTTGGACAGACAGGTATATGGATGAAACTCATGTTGTTTTATCTCATTGGGAACTATTCAAGGGATTGCTGAAAAGTTCCTGGATTCAAGGGACAATGTAGGGCAGATGTGAGAGGCTGGATCTGGCTGGTTTGAACATAAAACAGGTAGAATATTTGCAATGGATATGCTGGTCTAAATGCAATATGGTTTAAATGCTTTGATAAAATTTGCTTAAACAACTCTTCTCATATCATAAAATATTTTTCATTTGAATATTAACAATGTTGACGTTATTCGATAATCACGGTCATAATTTATTTTCTTTATAAATGTGTTCAACAAGACAACTTGCTTATTATTTATCTAATTGCTTATTATTTATCTAATTATCTAATCCATTAATAGCAATAGATATATGTTATTTAAAAAATTAGCCGGTCATTGAACTCTCCTATCTTCAGTGTAGATTTTTATTATGAGAGTTTGGTACCAACTTTTTCAATCAAATATTGAATATGGCTTGCATATGAGTGAAACATATATAAGAGTGAATACAGTGTGTGTGTGTGTGTGTAAAGATATATATATATATATTTGATAACAGTTTGATTCAGCTTCATGGGGACATGTTTACATCATCAAATGTTTGGAAATATTAAGTAAAGTAATGTGGTGCTGAATCAAACTGTTATTAAACATATGTAATTCTAACCAAATGTTTCAGTGCAATTTGCTTTTATTTGTTCTCTCACTCCTGTGTTTGTGTCTTGCATGTATGTGTACTTTAATTTCAAGTAAGCTTGTCAAAATAATTATTAAATCAAGGAATCATAGTAAAACTAAAAGAAAAAGGAATAAATCAGAAGAAAATCAGTAAAAAAAATTATTCACCTACCTCCCCAAACTCTGGCAACTACTTCCAGTTTATATCGGTCTTCTGGAGTGTTCTGTGGTGTATTTGGTGAAATCTGAATGTAGAATCCTTCCTTATTAAGAAGCTTTAGAATATCATTTGGACCAGTTTCTGCCACACTTCGGAATGTGTCTGAAAAGGAATGAGACTATTGTGAGATGAATTGAATTTGAAGGAGTAAGCAATCAAATTTATAAGCGACTCAATCAACCCAACTTGCGCAGTTTGCTGCATACTGCACATGTGGATGGCAGGAGATTGCTATCTGCAGATTATTTCTATTGGTATGCATGTAGTTTCATGTGATTAGTGAAGTCTACTTTCAAAAGATGATTTATTTGATTTATTTGTCAAGTTACAACAAAAGCAACCTAGCATTCAAGTAGAGGCTATCGTGTTGCACCGGTCTTTAATCCCACACCATCACCAGTTCTTGTTCTTCAAAGCAAAGAACACCTTCATTGAAACTTCCAGCTCCTCTTTGTTCATGAAGCCTAGTGAGTGTGGAAATTGAGCCATGGATCAGAATAAGTAACAATCAGAGGGAGCTAGGTCTGGACAATATACTGGATGTAGCATCAGTTCAACTCCCTCAAGTTCCAGGAGTTTATTCCAAGTTGTTTGAGTGGTATGAGATCTTGCAGCAGAAGAGGTCACTTTCTGCTAACCAATGTTAGGTATTTTAACCAATGCCAGGTATTTTTGACATGCAATGGCATACTGTCATTCCAGCTGTTCAGAGTACAGGTTGGCATCAGTGGTTCAACCATCCGAAACAAACTCGTAATGAATTATGCTCTCATAATTCCACCAAATGCAAAGCATCACTTTGTGTTTTAAACACCCATGTTTGGCAACAGGTTTCAGAAGCTGGCTCTTACTTAACCATTGCTTATACATGTTAAGATTGTGGGAAAATATCTCCCTCAGGATATGACTTGTTCCAGTCCATGGCTCACTTCATGTGCTCACAATACTTCACAACCAAGAGGAGGTAGAAGCTTCAGAGAAGGTATTTTTTGTTTCAAAGAACAAAAATTAGTATCAGCATGGGATAGAAGAAATGGCAGAAAGGTGGCTTCAGACGGTACAACATGATGGCCTCTTTGAATGCTAGGTTGTTTTGTTGTAACTTGACAACTAAAACAAATAAGCTCCCCAAATATTGCAAAACTCAATTATAATGACACAATAATAATGATGATGATAATGATGACAACAATTACGATGATAATGATGATGACAAAGATGATTTAAAAGAATTATGAGAGTTAAAAATATAAACATTATTCTTGAGATAAAAATTAAAATTTAAGATAATTCAAATTTTTGATTTTCCTTTTCATTTGGTTATTCTCTAAATAATTGACAAGTTCTGATTGCTAAACAATTTTAAAATAATTCTCGAAATAATACTCATTATTCTTAAGAGAGAATCTATTCATTATGCTTAGGCAAGAATTCTACAAAGAACATCCTGCTTCTATTGTAACTGCCATCGTACATTTCTGGAAATTCCCATTAAAACATCATATTTGTATAACATTCTTCTAACATGTATGTTAAGATTTAAATGATAATTATTATCTTTAATAACATTGGCTGTCATAGAGTTGTAGCAAGATTTCAGCATTCTAAGTTCACATCCCAGATTTGGCACCTAACTTCACTTATATAGACAATGCTATTTCTAAGGAGCATTAGATGTACAAGGGAGGTCAATATCATATTCTCCTCCTCTGTTAGGGTACAAACCAATACCAGTTGTCAAGCAGTAGAGGTACACACACACACACATATATATATATATATATATATATATATATATATATATATAAATACACATGACAGACTTCCACACAGTTTCTGCCTACCAAATTCACTCACAAGGCATTGATCAATCTAGAGCTATAATAGAAAACATTTTCTCCAAGACGGTTCACAGAAAGTAAAAAGCTATGCCTCCTACTCTCTTTACTGGGAGCATCCATTTCTGGTTTTAATCCTACTGTAATCAACTTTGCCTTTCATTGTGTGTGTGTGTGTGTGTGTGTGAGAGAGAGAGAGAGAGTGTGTGTGTGCATGTGTGTATGAATGTGTGGAAGAGTCATAAAAGAAACATTAAAATGACTAAGTGGGTGGCACATGTAGCTACCATCTCACAGGGCATGGGTTTAAAACTAATATACATGATTCATTGAAGTTCTGTGGAAGGCCTCCTGATACAAAGTTATGCTTCATTTCATCCAATAATCAAGAACAGGTGTCACATCCTGTAGGAATAGTGCCCCCCAACAGAATCCAGCCTCTATCCAGAGGTACATCTGTCTCTCATCTGCAGATGTCATGGAATTTGGAATTAAGCACTAGCTTTGTGAAACCCTGAAAGTTGCAGGAAACATTTAATAATTTTGAAATGTATAAAGCAAAGCAAAAATGGTGGTGATGGTAAAGGTCCTGAACTACTAACCATATGGTCATCAGTTCATACCTTAATACTGTCATTATATTGTACCTCTAAAGCTGCAAACAAGCAGAATCATTTGCATGCTGCACAAATGCTTAGAAGGGTTTTGTTCACCTTTATGTTCTGAGTTCAAATTCCACTGAGGTCAACTTTACTTTCGTCCTTGTAGGATCAATGAAATAAATACCAGTAGAGTACTAGGGTTGATGTAACTGACTTGCCCCTCCCATAAATTTCGGTTCTTATGCCTATAGTAGAAAGGATTATATTGTACTTCTAATCCAGTGCTTCTTAACCAGGATCCATAAGGTTTCTGGGGATCCATATAAGATTTTGTTGTTAAAATTTGCATGCAATAAATTGCTTATATTTCTATAATGCAAAAAATATTTTAATTTCTTTATACCAAATGACTTTGGCAGTCCAGGAAAGTAAAATGGGAATTAAAGAGGCCCATAGGCAAAAAATGGTTGAGAAGCACTGTTCTAATCAACGCATTGAACTGTTTGCTTTAACTGAACAAAGGAAAATAAGCTGTCCACTCCTTCATCATGGTTGGTAGCAGTAGGATGTACAGGCTAAACACCAAACCAAAAGAGAACATTGTCTATGATAACCGAATGTCTTAAGATATGCTAGTGATAATGTTGAGGGAGCAAGTTTCCTACCATTCACACTGACTCAAGAGATAGTGATGTTGACATGATACTGTCCATTCCTATCTAACCAGTTTCCCATCAAAGATATGCTGCTGGTCTGTTTATTCTTATCTCATTATGCCTCAAGGGTATCATAAAATACAAATTATATAAACTCTTACCACAAGCCTGTGCATCTCACATAAATCATTTGCTCACAGATACATAAACACATACACAGCAAAATATTTAAACATGTACAAACATTATATCCCCCTCACATATATTTTGGCAATATCCCATGTACATGATTCCACATTCCTACAGAAACCACATTCACACTGAAGGTGTGTCTTGTCTGGTACATTTCTTTCATATTCACACTGCATGCCACCAAAAACCTCATGTAGCCCCCACACACACACATACACACACACACACACACATTTTCGTAAGGGGTAACAACTTGCAATCAGCATGTTGCTTCCATAAAGTTAAAAATCCTTTCAGTCAACATGAGCAATTCCCTTCCTCTTTACTTCTTAAAACTCGATACATAATAAGTTGATAGGTGAACAAGTTATGGACAAGTAAAACTCACACAAGTGTTCTTTGTATAAAAAACAGAAAAAAAGAAAAAAAAAACTATAATCCTACTCATAGCTCAATTGACTACAACTTTGAAGTCACTGTCAACAATATTCTTGATTAAGAATAAATCTGTACTCTACAAAAGTGTTGAGTAGCCCCTTCAATTAACGTAAAATTGTTTTTATTATAACTAAACATAAAAACAAATATTAACAAATATGTAATGATTTATTATATAGTGCTGTGTTTTACAATTCTGTAAATAAAAATATCTTATAAGCTTAAAGCTTATAAGCGACCATTGTGAATTGTAAAACATGACACCACTAGCCAAATCATTGCAGAAAATGCACATGCTGTTTGTTTATAAAAACAACGCTATGAAATTAGTTCTTAAATCTGATGGAAAGAAACGTGGGTGTAATAGTAGCACACTTGTCGTGAAAACATAAAAGTGTGGGTTTGAGTCTCATGCATATAGAAAACCCTCCTTTTTTTTTTTCCATTGAGGGCTTATATGCCCCAATATTAGACTATTATCTTTAGTCAATTCATGGTGATTGCTTATAAGCTTTACACTTATAAAATATTATTATTTACAGAATTAACACACACATACTTTATATATATATATATATATGTATGTATGTATGTGCATGCATGTGTATAAATAGGGTTATAATTCAAGCTGTGAATTCTTGAAGCATATTTGCTTATTCCAGAACTCCAAACTTGCATGTAGATGTTATACTTGTGTGAGATGTGCATTAGAGTTGAAAAATACTGGAAAATATGGAATTGGTTTTTTTGCCTGAAGAATTTCTAATAGGAAATATGTTACGTGTTTTACCTACATGTACAATTTTGTAATTCTTAATAGCAAATGAAGCACATGTAATGTGAACAAATAGTACCAAAAATGTTCTCAATAATCAGTTTTGGTGTGTGTGTGTGTGTGTATGTACATATGTGGTCTGATCAATATGTATCCAGACTGTTGCTACACTAGTGAAGCTAAAGCACAGAGACTGATCTTGAACTCTGCTGTGCATGCACACTAAGTTTTAACGTTCTAGCTCACTTATGCTGTTTACAGCAGTGCTTGGAAGGAAGGTGTGTAGCATATAATAATCACATTGACCATGTCAGAGAAAGTTGAGCAGAGAAACTGCATCAAATTTTGACAAAAGCTTGGCGATACCTGCTCAGAGGCCGATGCAAGGTTTTCAAACAGTTTTCATTGGAAATCTTGTACAACTGAAACACGAGTGTCTCTTTAGTCAGCTGTAAGCAGTTTTGGCATAAACTTGGCAGACACGTGTCTCACACCCAAATCTTCAATGATAATGGACTGAACTGAACTGTAACTAATCTCCACATCCTCTGATAACTGACAGATGGTGATTTTATGATTTCCCCTCACAGCTACACACATATCTGCAATATTTTTCTCAGTTCTGCTGGTTGCAGACCTCCCAGAATGTTTGTCAATATCAACATATTTTTGGCCATCTTGGAAACGTCTGAACCACTTGTACACTTGTGTATGGCTCATACACTCCTCTCCATATATTTTCTGCAACTTCATGTGGGTCTCAGAGTAGGTATCACCATGACAACGTTCTCTGTCATGGTCAATGCAATGATCACATGCTACACACCTTCCTTCCAAGTACTGCTGTAAACAGTAGAATTGAGCTAGTATGTTGAAACTTAGTGCACATGTACAGCAGAGTTCAAGGTCAATATGTGCCAAGAGGCTTCACTCTATGTGCTTTATCTTCATTACTATGACAACAGTCCGGATACTTACTGATCAGACCTATATATATATATATATATATATATATATTAAAATTTAATTTAGAACATTTGAGAACATTTCTTAGTGGTAAGGCCATAGCAGATCTATTTCTAGCATAAGGGTGTCCACATAGTGGTTCCCCTCTAATATGTATGTATATATATATATATATATATATATATATATATATATATATATATATAATTGTGCATGTGAGTGTGTAGGTCAATTTCAATAATGACCCACACATCACTAAAGCTTACAACCAGTCTATAACAGATATTACAAAATCTTGTAACAGCACTTCCATATGGTGAAAACTACAAGGACTTAAACCAATGCTTCTCAAAGTGGGCAGCACTATACTTGGGAGGGATGGATTTAATATGGTTACTAGAAATAATGGAGCAGGAGGGAAAGAGAAGGCATCTCTAAACTGGTCAAATTTTCAGAATTATTTTCAATTTCGTTTTGTGTTTGAATCATCTGGTAATATCAGTGGTCAAAATGTTATTTTGACATTCCATACTATACCTATGCAGCTGACATATGTACAAATAATGTTTCAATGGCAATCGCCAATCGGCAGCAATTTTATGTGGTATATTAAATTTTGTTGGATCGTAGCAAGTGGATAAATGAAAAAAAAACAGTAAAAGAAAAGGTGATAGTTAGTTTGAGAAGCATTCATTTAAACTTATTTAGGAACTTATGGAGTGCCATATAAGAAAGAAAGTAAAGATCGGAAACCAAAGAAACTAGCCATTGATTGAAGTCGATTCTTTTGCCAGTCAACTTGACCTTTTAGCTACATTAGGCTGAAACTGCTAAAAAGATGAGCCAAGGAGGAAGCCTTTATGTTATCACTTGACTTGAGAGAAATAGGAGCCAAATCTCCTCCGCCCTCCCATCTTAAAAGCAAAAAGAACTCATTAAATATGTAATCCCAGAGACATTATAACAAAAGATAGTAGACAGAAATGTCTTGCTGGAATACTTTTGAGCATAAGTTTATTGGATCAAGGCTGAACAATCAACAACAGCTGTTAAAAAGTACAAATCTTGTGTATAAATTTCTACAACCTCTGGCTATCACAAAGTACTATTGTCAATTGATATTCCTATGAACAAAGTCCTTGACATCAAAGCCACAAATTTGAAACACATGTCCAATTGTCAAATTATTTTACAATAAACCAATCTGAATTAAAATACCCAAAAGCAAAAAAGAAAAAAGATTTTTTTATGAGATTTCTAAATATAATTTACAAGCAAAAATAAAATAATTACTTATTTGTGAATTGAGTATTTATGAGTTTCTCCACACTCATTATAGATCTTTAATACTGGCACAAAGCCATACATTTTGTGAGGAGAACAGATCATTATACTGACTCCAGTACCTGATCACACATAGTACAAAGCAACATAGTCTATAAATGTGTAGAGGAGATGCAAAATAGTAGCAGTTATTATGTAGGCGCAGGAGTGGCTGTGTGGTAAGTAGCTTACTTACCAACCACATGGTTCTGGGTTCAGTCCCACTGCATGGCATCTTGGGCTAGTGTTTTCTTCTATAGCCTTAGGCTGACCAAAGCCTTGTGAATGGATTTGGTAGGTGGAAACTGAAAGAAGCCCATCATATACATGTATATATATATGTGTGTGTGTGTGTTTGTTCTCCAACATCGCTTGACAACCAATGCTGGTGTGTTTACATCCCCGTAACTTAGCAGTTTGACAAAAGACACCAATAGAATAAGTACTAGGCTTACAAAGAATAAGTCCTGGGGTTGATTTGCTCGACTAAAGGCAGTGCTCCAGCATGGCCGAAGTCAAATGACTGAAACAAGTATAAGAGTAACAGCTACAATGAACTCCACATCTCTATGCATGGGCATTGTTTCTTCAACTCAAGATTTCGCTAGTGGAGTATACCTATAATCTATCTGATAGTAAATTTGACTATAGTTTAAAATGGTCAGGGGTAAGGTGTATCTGGCCCTAAAGGGGAGGGCAAGGTGTCCCTGCAAGCTGTGCACAAAAGAGTGGTTGAAAATTTTTTTAACAAGAAGTATTTACTTAATAAACAAAATGTGTTAGGAATTTTTTTTTACAGACATTCCACCATTACGGGGTTGGAAATACACTAGTCTTGTGCTTCTGTTCAGCTTGACAAAGTACAACTGGCCACTATATTCTCCTATAATTATTCATAATCTTCATCATCATTTAACGTCTGTTATCCATGCTGGCATGGGTTGGATGCTTTGGCAGGAGCTGGTCATTTGAAGAGCTGCCTGGACTCCATTTGTCTATTTGGCATGGTTTCTATGGCTTGATGCCCTTCTTAATGCCTATTACTTTACAGATTGAGAGGGGTTCTTTTACATGGCACTGGCATGGATGCATTTACATGGCACCAGCATGTGGGTTTTTTACATGACATTCACATGGGCACTTTTATATGACACTAACACAGGTACTTTTATGTGGCACCAACATGGATGCTTTTTACAAGGCACAGGCACAGGCAGGTCTTCAAATGACCAGCTCCTGCCGAAGCATCCAACCCATGGCGTCAACACAAGCACTTTTACGAAGTATCAACATGGGTGCTTTTGCATGGCACCAGCACCCAACCAAATGATAAAACAATATCCTCTATCTGAATACCATCTAACCATACTTGTATCAAACACTTCTTAGTGGAATACCGGATAACACCACTAACATTATTGAACACAAAGACACCTCACAATGGATTATATAATGCACCAACCAGCTTGGATAACCACTATCCAAAGGTGTGCAACACATGAAGCAATGATAGTGGACATGTGCAATACTACACCTATGTGAACACATTGTTGTAGCCATATGGCAATGGCTTGAGTACATCTGAAAACATGTAGTGTTTTATAGATTATGTAATGTGCTTGGGTGATTTATTATTATACATGTGGCAATAGGACTACATGCACATTGTAGTCCTACAGCTATGGATCTGTGTTCATATTTTTGGTAGTAAGAGGAGTTTGTTGGTCACTACATGACATGATGGCCTGTATATGTATACAGATGTGTGATTGTGTACACATGTACATTTACACATATGTTCTGCTAGGCATGTGGGTGTACATGTATATGCACACTCACATGCCTAGTGCATGTGTCTGTGAGTAAGTGTGTGTGACTATGTTTGTGTACATCAATGAATATATGTACATGAGTTAGTTGGGGAAAACAGACAACCTACTATTGTCTTGTCTTTGTTTTAAAACTGTTTATAAACATGCCAACTGAGGCCAATATCTGCCAAAAAGGAAATACTTCAACCCTGATACCATAAGAATATCAAATGTAACTATTATCTCTGTTCTACATTTTGATAGATGCAACCAACTCTTATTGATACTATATTTGTAGTTGCTTTTGTTCTCATTCTCATTCTCAAAACTACCTTGCCATGGGGCCATTTTATACTCTTCTCTCTTTTTTACTGTATATATATATATTATATATATATATATATATATATAAAGGGGTTTGTATGATTGTGTATAGAGGGATATATATTATTCAAAAGAATTTCAACTCTGTTTTTTATGCTTTATTTATATTCTTTATAATATTAATGTAGAATATAGAATATATAGTATAAATAGTATATATAGTAAAATGAAATGAAGTATTGATTGTCTTATTGAATAGATGAAATATTGAATATAAAATATTAAGGGACTAGTTTTTGTTTTTTTTTTGCATTTTTGATTTTTCTGATATCTAAGGGATGGCTATTGACGTGTGTGAGTCTGTTCTCAAATGTAATTCCAGGGAACTGAAGCGGTAAATTTACCTTATCTTGACCGTATCATTTTGCCCCAGCCAAATTTGTCTTTTATATGCTCAAAGAGGACACAGATAATTTTCTGAAATAGTGACCAGCAATAATTAAAATGCTTTTAAATCATTTAGGGAAGGTGATTTGCTTAGCTGATATAGTTTATGTAAGGTAGTGAATATTTTCAAAAATATATTTAGTCTCAAAGTCAAGAACGCAGTAAAAACACCCCATTCCACCTCCCATCCATATATATATATATATATATATATATTCGCCTTTAGTATTTCCAGAAACTAATTTTAAAGCAAACATTTCTGCTCGAAACAACCCACGTACAAAACATAACCAACTGTGCCGCAGTGATGTGTCTGCATAGAAACTGTCATTTAATTAACCAAGCGAACATTCAAGATGTAGCATGTTACATCAATAATCTTTTATAATTGGAAACCCACCGCATGCACACATCAACATCTTTCGTTTTCATAAAAGCGTAGGAGTTGCTGTGTGGTAAGTAGCTTATTTACCAAACACATGGTTCCGGGTTGAGTCCCACTGCATAGCACCTTGGGCAAGTGTCTTCTACTATAGCCTTGGGTCGACCAAAGCCTCGTGAGTGGATTTGGTAGACAGAAACTGAAAGAAGCCCGTCGTATATATGTATATATGTGTGTGTGTATATGTTTGTGTGTCTGTGTTTGTCCCCCCAACATCACTTGACAACCGATGCTGGTGTGTTTACGTCCCTGTAACTTAGCAGTTCAGCGAAAGAGACTGATAGAATAAGTACTAGGCTTACAAAGAATAAGTCCTGGGGTCGATTTGCTCAACTAAAGGCAGTGCTCCAGCATGGCCACAGTCACATGACCGAAACAAGTGTAAGAGTAAAGAGTAAAAAAAAAAAACAAGTTTTAATAGACCTACAGCCTTAAACTTTGAGCATATATATATATATATATATATATATATGTATGTATGTATGTATCCTGATGTGAGTATGTGTAAGCATGTGTGAATCTACCAGAATGTGTGTGAAAGGAGGCATTGTTATAAAAGCCTTTTTATCTCCACCCCATTATTCCCCTCTCTCAAAATCCTGCTATTTCATTCTCTTTCACCCTCTATTTTGCTATACCAACTAACTGGCACATAATTTGCATAATGGGGTACATTAGAGTATGCACATATCTTCACATTGTACTTTTTGCTGATAATGCCAAAGAAATGAGTCAACTTTAATACATAACAGAGTCAATTGGCAAATGTAATAACAAGAATCAGCTCGTGGAATTATGTGTATATCATATAAAGCTTAAAAATACCAAATGCATTTTTTGTATTTATTATTATCATTATGATGTGGCTCAGATTCTGTACACTAGCCTCTCTGGTGATATAATTTATTTTTAACTACCCACAAGGGGCTAATAACAGAGAGGACAAACAAGGACAGACAAACGGATTAAGTTGATTACATCGACCTCAGTGCGTAACTGGTACTTAATTTATTGACTCCGAAAGGATGAAAGGCAAAGTCGACCTCGGTGGAATTTGAACTCAGAACATAGCGGCAGATGAAATACCGCTAAGCATTTTGCCCGGTGTGCTAACGTTTCTGCCAGCTCGCCGCCTTAATCAAGTTCCCATGCCGGGAATCGAACCCGGGCCGCCTGGGTGAAAGCCAGGAATCCTTTGGTGATATAATGGTTAGCATTGAAGGCTGCGAGATGGCAGAAACTTTAGCATGCTGGGCGAAATGCGTAGCCGTATTTCGTCTGCCGTTACATTCTGAGTTCAAATTCTGCTGAGGTCGACTTTGCCTTTCATCCTTTCGGTGTAGATAAATTAAGTACCAGTTACGCACTGGGGTTAATGTAATCGACTTAATCCATTTGTCTGTCCTTGTTTGTCCCCTCTATGTTTAGCCCCTTGTGGGTAGTAAAGAAATATATAATGATTAGCATCAAACCATATTAAGTACAAGAGTGTAGTATGGAACTGTCTACTGAACCCAAACTTTTGGTAATCTATCACACCTTCAAACACACTTTTAAACTACACATACTCACTCACTCAGTCTCTTACGCACACACACGTGTGCGTGTGTGTGTTTGTTTTTCAGCAAGATGTATTGAACTGGCAAAGGATGTAAAACTCAAAAAAAATATGGTGCCCTTTGAATGAAGACCTGGGCAAGAATGAATTTCTTTGAACCAAATTACAGACACTCAGTTGACACTCTAACCATCAGAAATGCATTGAACCAGTGACTGACTCATTAAAAAAACCTGCAACTAATAATTTTATTGTTGTTCACAAACTGTGATATGAAATTATATAAAATTAGTGGATAGTCACATTTCTACCCAATACTTTGTTTTTGTATTTGTGTATGGTCTGTGTTTCACAATAGGCACATATTCAAGTAAAGCTATCATATTGAAAACTCATGCCCTACACCTATAAACTGTCACCAGAATTACATCCTACTTAAAAATGGAAAATATATAAAACTATGGAATGGTTATTGCTGATATGCTTTTGTTCTGCTCTGTTAGGGTTAGCTGGGGCAAGAAAAATCTGAAGAAATAAACTATTACATTCATTCAAATACAGACACCATACAGCTTTATACATGCATTTAATGACACCACTGCTCCAGGTTATGCATCATAACAAACACCGTTATATAGTGTTAATTTAAAAATTTTCTTCTATGAAATAAGCAGATGTTTTTGTCACTGTCAGACCAATACTCACCCTAAAGCAAATTCATGAGGAATCCTGTGAAACTAGTTTCTGTTCATGTTTGGTTAAATGTTACATTCTTCATTTATCATGTCTTTACTCATGAAATAAATATTTAAGATGCTTTGCCAAAGAAGAAACTGCAGGAGTTACTTAAAAATGTCGCAAGCTTTTTGCGTTGTTGGGAACCCTTCTATATCAGCAGATATCTCAGGGTAACAAGCAATTTAATCCTTAGCCTGGCTTATTTTCAGTGATTTTATTTTAGCCAATTATAAGATAACTTGTATTTAACTCTTTTCCTACAGTTACTTGTACATGGACAAGTGATCATGAAGCCAACAGTTCAAACTTAAGCACAAGGATCTCTTCAGTATGGCTCACAGATTTTTTAATTATCTTTTTTTAACTAAACAGTTTGAAACTTCGTATACTGGTGTAGTTTTTCACATTGAGCACAGTTTACTTTCAACATTTTTGACAAAATTTCATATTTTAGAAGTTATATATATATATATATATATATGTATATTTGTGCTCGACAACCATTATTGGTGTATGTCCCCATAACTTAGCAGCCAGGCAACGGATACTAATAAAATAAATACCAGGCTTTAAAAATAAGTATTGGGGTTGATTCATTTGACTAAAAGTCTTCAAGGTGGTGCCCCAGCATGGCCATAGTCTAATGATTGAAACAAGTAAAATACAAAAGATTATTTGGAAGTATTTCTAGTAAAACATTTTCATGAGTTTATTTCAAACCCACATAGCTAGAAGAAACGAGTTTCAGATATGTGGAGGAAAACAAGATATTTTCGGTTAATTATTGTAAAATAATAATTTACATGTTACCTGAACAATCTTTCATCATCATTGTTTAACACCCATCTTCCATGCATGCATGAGTAGGATGGATGACAGGAGCTGGCCAGGTAGTAAAACTACCTTATGCTACTGTGTCTGTTTCAACAGGATTTCTACAGTTAGCTACCCTTCCTAACACCAACCACTCTGCAGAGTGGACTCAGTGCTTTTTATGTGGCACCAGCACAGGCGAGGTTAATTTTGGCATGATTTTTACAGCTGAATGCCCTTCCAAATACCAAACACTTTACAGTGTGGACTAGATGCTTTTTTTTTAAGTGGCACCAGCACTGGCAGGGTCACCAAATAACTTGCAAGACAAAGAATTATGGGAGGGGCAGGGAAATTTGAGGAGGGGATCTTGTGTCAGAGAATGAAAGGTTAGAATGTGTCAAAGAGACAGAGAGGTAGAAACAGGTGTCTTGCTATGTAATATGTAATAAAATTTGGTAGGACACCATAAATAGGTGTTCGTGCATAAAATACACAAATATCAATTTCTATTAATAGTTAATATTCACTTATTTCTCAGCCAGATTACATCAGTACAACCTACTATTCACAGTGTTAATAATAGCCTGCTGTGTGTACACATTTTCAGTAAACCATTTAAATCATAAAGCAAATGTGGCCTGCTATGATAATAATCACACCTTATCCCACTCAACACAATATCACATAAATGGAATTTAATATCCAAAAGATAAGTCAATATTTGTTGGTTTAGTTGATTCTAAACGTATTCTTGAGCCTTAAAGCATATTACAGCAGCATGCTAGGAAACATTCTAAATGCATTCAATAATACAAAAAATATGAAACAAAAGGGTTTTGTTCTCATTTCCTGGCTGTAATATTAATTCAATGGTAAAAAAAGGAAAAAAGACAGAAAAAATAATTTTTCCTCATTTTTCAAGAAACAACAAGTCTGGAAAGCATATGAAAAGGGAGACCAAGGAAAAAGACCCAGCAAGCTGTATAGCAACACTTCCATTAAAGTGTTGTATGGCAATATACTTTTATAGAAGGAAAACTATTTCTGTCAATCAAGTCGAAATACTATTGATAGAACATGTTGTTGAAAGAAATATGGTTGTTGCTATTGTCTTTAATGATGATGATGATGATGTTAGAGTCTTAAGATCAGCTGGAGAGAACAGCAAAATCAATAGTGCTCTACTCATTACTACATTAACTGGTTCCACTTGAGTTTGGGTTTAGCTGAAAAGAACACTTCTGGATCATAAATTACTACAGAATCACACATTCAATGCAAATATTATATATCCCCCCTACAGGTTTTGAATGTCAGTCTATATATTTTTATTTCAGTCCACTTATATATGTGTGTGTTTGTGTATGTATATATATATATATATATATATATATATATATATATACATAGACAGATAGATATAATCACAAAAGTAAAGAATCATTAAAGATAGCTAAATGTACGTAAATATGTTGAAAACACATAAGTATATATATGAATAGATATAGGCAAGCATACATACACACACACACACACACACACACACATTTATATATTGAGAGAAACAGACAGATAGATACATACACACATTCATATATCATCATCATCATAAATATATAATAAATATATATTTAAAAAAATATACTTTCCATCACAAAAAGTAATATTCCACCCTACCTCTGTTACTATTTTGATGGCGAGCTTCCAAGTATATATATATATATATATATATTATATATATATATATATATATATATATATATATATATATTATATATATGTATGTGTGTGTGTATATATATATATATATATATATATATATATATATATATATATATCTATATGTATGTAAGTATGTGTGTATATATATATATATATTATATATATATATATATATATATATATATATATATATATATATATATGCATACTCACACAACAGAAACACACACACACACTAAAAAGCTTACTTTTGAACATACGATGCCCTCAAACACAATACACACAGTAAAATATATAAGAAAAATATAACAGACAGCAAGAAGTAAACTACAATGAATCCATAATGTATGCCAGAAAAAAAAATATATAAAAAAAATAAAAAATATAAAAATTACAACTCTCTCTCATCACCACAAAAAAAAGAACTAAAAAAAAAAGAAAAAGCACTGGTGAAACAATACAATTTTGCTGCCATTAAGGTGTTTAACCAATATTCAAATGGAGGAAATATATTCAGAACTTGAAAACATTCCATTTTCCTCGTCACAACTTCTACTTAAATAACGTTAAACAATCTCATATTTAATACTACGATGCTGTAATGTGGATAGAAATATAAAAATATTTTCAAACAATATCAAAAATGAAATAATAAATAAATAAAACAGAAATATTTTAAATAAAGATAACCAAAAAAAAAAAAACACAAATCCAAAAAATCTTTAAAATGTCCTGAAGTAGAAGAACTAAAAAAAACCCCAAAATAACTATAATAATCTTTAATACTTTAAAAAAAAAAAAAGAGCAAGAACAAGTAAAATTTATAGAAAATGAATTTTCCTAAAGTTTATCTCAAGAATGTAAATTTTGCAATGAGGTAAACATGAAAATAGAGATGTATTTAAAGATTTTCTGAAACTAACCAGCTTGAAATAATAAATTGGTTGTTTTGCTGTTATTGAATTTTATTCTGTCTTTCATTTCGGCTTTATTTTTAATGAGCATTAAGGATAATTTTTGCAGATTTGCAGAGACAGAAGGGCAGAACATGAAATTAATTCTGGTGTAAATTAAGCTATCCACATAGTGATAACTTAATTTATGATTGCTTTATGTAACAACTGAATATTGTACGCCGTTGACTGGGAAAAGAAACCAGGTACGTCTTCTCTGAAGAGTAGTCAACAAGCCATGAAATGGCCCAGCAGAAGACTTACCTTTATTCATTTTTCTGCACATCAAAGGCACAGACAGAATGTACTTATTTTCTAATTTTTCCCACAGCTAAGCTTTATATTTAAGTTTATTTTAGGCCTGATTCATGTTGTTTTGCGCATAAGCAATATAACAACAAAGTGTTGAAACTGCAAATATGTAAATTAAGCTATCCACTACAGTCATAGCCTAATTTATGACTGCTTGAATATTCTACACTGTCAACTGCAAAAAGAAACCTGGTATGGCGTTCTCTGAAGAAACCATGAAATAGTCCAGCAGATAACTCCCCCCACTATTTTTGAAATGGTCCAATAGATGACTCCCCACAACTCTATTTTTGATTTTTTGTTTGTTTTTGGCACAGCAAAAGCATACAAGGAATATGTTTTTTGCACATGAAAAGCATACAATATGCTTATATTCTTATTACTTGGTTAAGCCTTGTAATATTTAAATTTATTTTATTCTACTGATTCAGCTTAATGCCTCCTACTAACAGACACCTGCAGTGGAATTTGAACTTGGAACATAACTCACTCCTCTGCCAAGTCTGCTAGCATGTCAGGCACTGAGCCAATGGGAGAACCACTACATGGTTAGTCAACCTACACAAAAACATCAAATCACCTTCAAGTCACATTCTACTGTCTTAAAAAAAAATAAAGAATGCATCAGTGAATGTAGTCAAAAATATACTTCTGAAAAGATGAGATGGTCATGGATAGAATGTCTTTGATTATAGGAATAACCTGGGATACAGTACCAACACTCACCAAATCAACAAGGGAGCCTTTACATGGCCAGTTAACCTGCTAAGAAGCAGCCAAGTTTCCTTCCTATTACACCCTATCATCTTCAAAAAAATGGAAAGGATACATTGGACAATCATTGATGTACAAAAAGGCAGGACAGGCACTGCCGAATGGTTCTGACCTTATGTCTAGCAGATTAGGGTTGACATGGAGCTAAACAATTACAAGAACAACATGCAACATATAACACCTCGGAATACTGATTTCTGAGGCAACCACAAAAAGGAAAGAGGGAGAATAATGAACTGAATCAATTCCAGTTCATAATTGCTACATATTTTATTAACCTACACCAAAGGTAGTTTTTGAACCCAGAATAATGTTACAAAACTAAATATTCCAATAGCATAGCATAGCTAGAACTACACTATCTAATCCATACTCTTACCTCATTTTCTTCTAAGAGGGCAAGGTATGATTTGAAGGAGAATTGGCCTTTATTTCTAGGATGTCAAGCCACCACATACAGGGTAGTGCAATAATTGTGTTATTCTTTACAGACATATGATAGGAAAGCAATATGGTTTTGTGAAGATCATGCCTTTCCTATGGACTTTAGCACTAGCAAATAAAAACCATGTTAACATCATACTATGGGATTTTCTACAAATAAATAAATTAATACAAAAAGAATAAATGTTTTTAATTTAGGCACAGGGCCAGTTGTTTTAATGGGAGGAAGACAGTATTTTATTTTATCAAACCCAGAGGGATGAAAGGCATAGGTAAATTTGGCAGGATTTGAACTCAGAATGTAGTAAGTCAGAAGAAATATCACAAAAGATTTTTATTGACACTAATGAATCTGTTTATCTACCACCCTTAAATAGATGGAATAATGAAAAACAGTACCAACACATGATCTGATAGTTCAAGTTTTAAAACAATCTTTGAAAATATACCTGGAGCATTCCAAAACCAAAATATAAATTGGTTGTTTCACTAGTGTCAGTGACATGAAAAAGCACCCTGTACACTCTGCTAAGTGGTTGGCATTAGGAAGAGCATTTAGTTATGAATCTATGCCAAAGAAGACATTGAGCATGGCACAGCCTTCTGACCTGTTAGAATCTGTCAAACCATTCAACCCATGGAATATGGATGTTAAATGATGCCGAGGACAATGATTTATAGGTCAGATCAAGTTGGGTGTGGGGGCAAGTGCTATTGTAGCATGTTGCTGCAATCATCATATGACAGTGTATTCTTGGCCCACTGAGTAGAGTTCCAGTCTGCCACCATCTCTGACAGACACCTCTTCATCTGGTGTGACCATGTGACATGTGGTCAACCAACATGAACCACCAGCCCAGCCCCATCCTCAGTGAAGGGAAGACAGAAAGAAGGATCTAACACAGAAAATTGAGCAAAATGAACAGTCTGAGCTGGCACTTGCAAAACTTACAATTGACAGGTCACATTCCAGTTTCTGAGTAGATATGAAATCTGACCAATGGTAACCGATAATCCTGCAAAGCATTCTGGTACCAGAACTAAAAAGAGAATAGTTTACTTCTATTTCAAGAATGGTTAATCCACATTGGTTTGTAAGGAGCATAGGGCCAGTTTCCCAGTTTCTCTGGTATATATACTCCTCCCTGAATTGGATGCTGAGTGGACTGGAATAACATGAAATGAAGTGTATTGCTCAAGAACACAATTCTTTACTCAGTTTAGGAACTGTTCATTAGTGTAAATGATACAAGTTTATTAATACTGTACTGTGCAAGGTGTTGTGAGACAGGACCATCCAGTAAACTAGTCTGATGATCATAAGAATTTGGAGATTTTGCTCATAAATGAGTGTGGATTATGAAGTGGTTCCAGACTCAGTGTTTGGAAGGTTGGTATTGTACCTGTATGCCGTTTGGAAAAGAAAACAATACAAAAGAAAAAAGAAGAAAATGCTTGTTCAGTTCGTGTATGAGAGGTGCTTAAGTTCTCAGCTTTAAGGGTATTGCTTAAGGCCCAATCTTCCGAGTTCTTTTACAGGGCTTAGAAAAACTGAAGGACTGCAGCAATAAGTGTGTGAATCTGAGAGGGGAATATGTTCAATAAAATTATAATCAACTGATCCTCCTGTATTTTCTTTTACTCAAAGTCAGGAACTTTTCAGTCCCCCACCCCAGAAAATGTTTGAATTTGCAACCTCATTCAACCCATGCTAATGTTCATCAGAATACTGATACATGTGTCAATATTTCCTCAATAAGCACAAAGTGTTTTAAGAGTAGAATATGAGGAAATAAGAGTATGTGCTGTTCATGCTGTTTTTAAGAATATTTAAGTCATATAATAAAATGGTGGCAACTGGAATACAAATTAGGATTTAGACTTAGCATGCTGGCAATTTAACCCCACTTAATACTATGACAAGGTAACCTCTACAAACTCATCTTACAAGAAAAACAGCAAAATATCCCCCAAATTCACATTGTTTCACCTTTAAAAAGAGGAGGATAATATATTTCTAAATATTTCTAAAATGACAGAAGGGTTAGTGACATCAGAATTAGCTTTAATTATGGATATGCTTGTTCAGGGTTGACCTGGGGCTAAACAATAACAACCAAATGCCATTTTCATATATCAGTTAAAGATATAGAAAATGCTTCCTGAGAGAATTAATAGTTTCGTGACTTACTTATTGTAATTACATTTAGTTCAAGGAAATTGAATTTGTATAGAAAATTATCCCAAAGTCAAGAAATATTTCAGAGAATGCAATTACATATAATTTAGTTTTTAAAATTTAAAGTATACCAAAGTCTTTTAAATTTGAGATGAGCCTCAAGAAAGAAGAAGCATTTGGAATCTCCAAAGAAAAATTTTATTTAGTATTATTGTACAAGGGACATAACACAACTTGAGAGAAATTATCAAGCATCTTTGAGATAATACTTCACATTTTAACTGTAAATTTCTTTACCACAAACTTATAGAGGATATTTGTTGGAGCATTTTCTAATTCTATTCTTACTGTCTTTGACTCCAAAGTAGTGGAATAGTTTGCAAAGAGGGCACAAGCAAAGTTATGAGTTTTAAGCTCAATTTGAAATCTTAGCATGTTTGACAAGTGGCTTCCCCATAATCTCAAAATATCTTAAACCATCCATCCATCCATCCATCTTTCCGCTCACCATTCCTGGGATGGCCATTGGAGCATTAGCATAGCTAGAGTGTGTGACACTTGTGGTAGCCTTTCCGTTTGCCACCCCGGGACCCCACAAAAAACACATATTGCCTAGAGCAGACCCAAAAGTGCTGCCCAGGGTGGACAGCCCCTACCACACCCCACTAGCTATGCTAGTCCATTGGAGTAGAGTTTTCAGGCACCACTTCTACAGGGTCTTGTCAAAAACAACTGTCATTAGACTTTCCAGCTGGATCACAAAGTGTGACCAACTGTGACTATGTATACTATCCAGCCATTTCATTTTTGGTCTATTCTTAGGTCTCCTGCCAATTGGTTTGGATTAAAGAATGTGTTTTGCAGCTCTTTATGCAGTATTCTAATCATATCCCTGTAGTACTAAACCTGTTCTTAAGAAAGTATTTAACACCACCACCTCACCATTTGATGCTAGCCAGTATAGTCAACATTGGTGCAAGCATGTGGATCAGGTCTCCTGTTTTGGTTTCTTCCCCTTTTTTCATCTAATTCTCTAAGAGGTTCCACAAAAAGATCATAGAAGCTGTCTTCTATCTTTTGACTGAGCCATATCTAAAAGAAAAATAAATCAGACTGAATTTAAATATATTTTTTCAATCAATGATAAATTTTAGAAGTAGCTTTTATTCTATTGCTTTAAATGAATGATAAATTTTTCATCAACATCATTATCATTTTACATCTACATTCCATACAATTGTGGGTTGGAAAAGTCACCATGGTCACAGTCCTTATTCAGAGTTACAATCCTCTTAGATAAATCAGAAGACCATATCTTGATCACACATTTAATTTTTGATGTAACTCTTATGGCATGAAGCTCTACCAAACACCAACCATTTTACAGAGTGTACTGGATACATTTTATCATAGCACCAGAATTGTGTTGTACACTATAAGACTGGAATAAATTATATTGCTTTTTTGTACTATTCTGTGCCAGAATAAACTTGTTCTTCAACTTCAAGCTTTTATAGTACTACATTCCTTATTTGCTTTCTGATGTCACCAATTTAGATTGGTTAAAATCTAATGTGTGTATTGTATTCTGATAGTGAATTGCAAATATATAGTGAATTGTAAATATTAGCTTGGGGGAAAATATAACCACTGAACATAATTTCTTAATGTTTAAAGCTAATTTTGTATTAAACGTGCCAATCTTTAAAAAACAAAGCCATAAAGTAAGAGTGTATTCAAACTATGTTTCCACAAGAAGTCTACAGAAGGATAAGCAAATCTAATAGTAAAAATAGCTTCTCCAACAATTTACAAGCAAATACAGAGTTGAAGAACCATCAGGCCTGATACTAACAAAAAAAAAAACAAATAAAACTGCCTTAGAAATGAAAATGAAAAGAAATTTAATGAAAGATATCCTACTTTAACATCGTGATGTAAAGCATGGAATATGGTCTGAAGACAGTTGCTTTTTCAAATGAATTTTAAACAATTTCTATTTTAGAGTCAGATAATTTTTAGCATTTCAATCAACATACAGTGAAATGTATATAAATATCTCATCAAAAAAATAAACTGTAAGATTTCTTTGCAAAACACATGGAGAATTTCGAGCTGGTGATTTTGACCAGGTAGTGGTAGTTATCATGTTTCAACAGCTCATGCTTATAACAACCTGGCAACTGTTACTGGCAACCCCAGATAAATTACTTGTATTTTCCTCTCTTTCAATTACATAAGTCTTATTTACTGGGTCTTCCGTTTATTCGATTGAAGAAATTTTTGAAGCATTTCATCCACATACTTTTTCAGTGCTTCATATAACTATTTGCAACATGTTTATATTTTCACAAAAAAAAAAACAGAAAAGAAAAAAAAATGTGCATCATAATTGGAAACAGGCACAATCAGTGTTGTTTAGTTAAGCCTGCAAAGTTTATTGTTAATAATTCTTGATGCTTCGATTACTACATTCTTTAGGAAACAATGCAACAAAATCGAAAATTTGGATGAGCTCTAAAGATTTTCCTCATTTGAAGAACATTACTGCATAGAATATTCAACACCCAAGTCGCTACACCCTGTGCCTTCACAAATGCACACACACACACACACACATAGAAGCAGGCGCAGTTTGGCTAAATGGTTAAAAGGTTTGTTTCACAAACATGTGACCCTGGTTTCAATTCCATGGTGTGACCTCTTGGACAAATGTAATTTTTCTCTAGACTCAGGTTGGCCCAAACCTTGTGAGTGAAACTGAGATGGAAACTGTATAGAAGCCAATCTTGTTGATTGAGTTTGTAATTCAAAGGTCCAACATTTTCACACTGTATTAAGCTGATTCTATCTGAGGGCTCACACTAAGGGTACACTAAGTCTGGAATACTCAGCACCTTATATGCTTATTGAAAGAGCAAGTGGTTTAGTTCATTGAAGAATCAAACATTCATAATAAGAAATTTCAACCAAGATCCATTTCATATTATATATATATATAAACATACATATACACACATAAAAGGGTATAAATCCCCTTCAGTCATGAATGAGGCACAATTCCATGCAAGGTTGTTTATAGAAGACCAGTAGACAGTCACTCATACACACCAGCCTCTCCTCTCCATGCCACTGATGTTCTCCAAGAGAAAGGCAAATGCCAATACAACTTGGCTCCAGTGACGTCGCAACTCATTTCTATAGCTGAGTGATCTGGAGCAACATGAAATAAAGTGTCTTGCTCAAGAACGCAACACTCAGCTCTGTCTGAGATTCAAGCTCACCACCTTTTGATCATGAGCCCAACACTTACCTCTGAGCTATGTGCCTTCCATATATATATATATATATATATATACACACATACCTACACTCATATAGATATTACATTGTATGTATTATGTAAATATATAGCTTAACCTTCTAAGTGTATTTCATTCGTTCTTAACATTTAAAACTAAAAAGGGGAAAAAGAAGAAAGAAAAGGTTATTTGTCAAGAGAAAATTGTTAACCTTACTGAGTAAGTAAATAAATAAAAATAGACTTCACTTCAAAAACCAATAACAGATTTGGAAAACAAGATGTTGTTTATGTTGCGTGAGTATGTTGTGTATGTAAAGTTGTAGATGTGCATACCAGTGTGCAAGCAAGTATCCTTGTTTATATATGTAAGTATAATTGTGTGTGTTTGTGTATGCACATGTACACACATGCAGTGCATGTATGACTTTATTATTGTGTATATTTTATCAATCATCAACCTACAGAACTGATTTATTCTGTGGATATTTTCATTCAATATATATGGTCTAATCACATATATGTGTGTGGCTAATGTTTATATATATATATATACATATATATATATATATATATATAATATAATATATATATATATTTATTGGAAGGTTTGGAGATGATGTACAGGTATTATGTATTAGAAAAAATGAGGTAATCAGATCGGATGGTTCATATTTATAGATATTTATTTATATATTACATTTTTTACATATATATATCATATCATTCAGATCATATCATTCGGATTATTAGCGCTTTCTCCCATTCCAGTGGGGTTTTCAAATCAAATATATATATATATATATATATGAATGTGTGTACACCCACACAATGCCCAACAAAGAGCTAATCCGTTTCACAAGCCCAGTTGATTAAACTTTCTATAAGGCCATTTGCTATTAATAAAATATACACTCTCCATCTCTATCCCTGTACATCTCTCTCTCTTCCACATGCTCTTTCACCTTGCACATCATCTCCCCATTTTCTGATCTATCTAAATGGTTCACTGTACGGCTGCTTTCCACCTTTCCTGTACCGTCACTTACAACCTTCTCCTTCCTGGGGTATTTCTTTAACTTCACCCCCACCTCATACTGATATTTACTATCAACCACACCTCCACTTTTGTACATCATTCCCTACATCTACCTTTTCTCCCATCTCTAACAAGTGGAGACTGGCAACAGGAAGGACATCTGGTCATAGAAAACTCTCTGCCGCCAACTATCTTCTATGTGATCCATGCAGGGAAAAAACAGACATTAAAATGACACCTTTGATGATGATGATGAGCATCTGTAGGAAATAGTTAGGGTGGAAGAGGACCTGGAGGAGAAGGGAAAGTGAAGTAAGAGCTTAATCCAAGCGTTTACAATAGAGTAGTGTATGAAGAATCCTTCTGCCCCCACTCTGTATAAAGTGTTAAATTGAGTAATGTGTATGACCAACCACCCTTAAGTGGGTTTGATCTCTTCTATCCCTCCAGCCATTTTGCTTCAACATATTATGACAAATTCTTGTTGAACTTTATACTATATAAATTTGAACCTTCCTATCACCCCAAAATTGAATTCATTTATGTTGCTAATACCCTTGAGGAAGGCTCATACACTTATAATTTAACCAATTAATGTTCATGTATAAACTGGAATCTTCACACCTACACAAGAAATTCTCTAATGGGAAGACAAGGTGGCTGGTGCTATAAGCGGAGTGTCGTGCATAAATATCAAGTTGTTTTCTGTTGCCTTGGTTGCGATTATGTAATAAAGAGGAATTTACAGGCAAGTTAAAATGTTGAAGGAAACAAATAAAAGGACAATTCTTTAGCACGTCTTATGTCTGCATTCCTTCCTGGAGTCTTGAGAATTTGCTATTTGTTATGTATATTTGGGTTCAAGAATTTTTCTATGTTTGGGGTATTGTTTAGCCATATGTCACCCTGACTGAGAAGACTTATGATCAAAGGCTTTCCAGTAATGCCCACAACATCTTTATTTCAGAGATATTCTATCTAGTATTACATTATCCAGTGTGTCCTACCTTTTTTATAAAATGGTAGGATGGGATTTGAAGGAAATTAGTTGCAATTTTTAGCAGGTCAAATAACTGCACAGAGCCCACTTGTATTGACTCTCATATGACAATATCTTGCAGTGGACATACCTAGTGAGGTTACAATGGTTCTTAAGGAGCAAAGAAATTTTGGCCATGATCAAGTAGTTACAATATTGCTTCTGCTTAATCATCAATTACAAAAGAGTTTGTGCTTCTATAAAGAGGTATAATAAAGCTGAAACATGATCAAAGTTATCACCTACATTTGTTGTAATGATTAAAATAATATTAGTTATTGAGTAATATAATTTCCTCACCACATAAGTATCTATAATTACATTTTTAATACTACATTAGCCTTATTATTTTTCATGTAGATGATACCTCTGAGTAATTAACTCTCATAATTTAATAGAAAGCTGTGGTACCAGTATTCACCTTCGAAGGTTTGTCAGAAAGTGTGCTCATGGAAGTTAGTTATAGTGTATAGGAACATGATAACTATGTCTAGTATTTTTGTTATTACTGATATGAGAATAATGGTCTTATCAGAGTTTAGCCCACATGCTCTTGCAACCAGCCAGAAATAGCACCTGGGTTTCCCTTAACCTTTTCTATACAAAAACAGCCAATACCATCTATGGTTCCATCATATAAAATTTCTCATTTTAAAATGTTCTTATTTAAACTAAAAAATCTTCCACTCCAATGTTAAGTCAATAACTTGTAAGGTGCATTCCTATATGTACGTTTTAATAATGAAAAAGTTATTTTACCTAACCTTCTCCAAATTCTTAATTACTTTCAAAAGTAATAGACACGCACAAGTAAAATATTTCATAAGAAATATGGCCAAGAAGGAGATTAAATCCATTCTGTCAACATAAACAAGCAGATATCTAAGTCTCAACCTCAACCAAAGCTTCATTGCTCCTGAAAGAGGAACCCCTCCTTCGGCTCCTTCCACCACTGTCTGTTCCTAGCCAGTCATGGCCACGTAGGCTCCAGGTAATGAGTGAGATCATCTTGTCTTTGGTCAGCCTCCATTGTCTTGGTGTCTATTCCATCACCCTGATTGTCTATCTGTTGTCCTTCAATTGCACAATGTGACCAGCTCATCTATATTTGTTCTGTTTGTTCTTATGGTGTCACTGACTCTAATATGCTGTCAAATCCAAGCTTTCATTTTCTTGTCTTGCAGTGTGATGCTGAGCATAATCTGTTTCATTTTCTTTTGGGCTACAATGAGTGCATTCATGAAGTCAACGGTATATAAGTCTACATTGTATAATATAGTATGTAATACACAGTATCTGTTTGAATGAAAGATGTGGAGATTATGGCTGAAGCATTTTTGATCATAGGTCTACTTAATCAGAGCTGATTTGGAGCTAAACAACAATTTCATTACCATATTAGGGAGGCTTGCAAAGATTTTGGCTGTTTTCCACTTCTCTTCTGAAGAAAACAAAGAATGGAATGTGATGTCTCTGTATGCAAGAGACTGAGGGTAATTGATTTATATAAACAATATCGACATTTTAGTAATTATTAGTAACTAAATTTTAATTAAGGCAGTAAGCTGGCAGAATCATTAGCATGCCAGGCAAAATGCTTAATGGTATTTCATCCACTTTCATGTTCTGAACTGAGTTCAAGCTCTACCAAGGTCAGCTTTGCTTTTCATCCTTTTGGGATCGATGACAGAATAAGTGCCAGTTGAGCACTGGGGTTTATGTAATGAATATAATTGATTTCATTGACCTAACTACTCCTGGGCATGATTATGAAAAAAACTGCATCCTTCTGCCAAGCCATGTTGAGCCAGTGTGGCAGAGTAGACTCATCAAACCAGTATGATCTCAAGCTCAAATTCATAGTATCCACATCTGACCGTGGTTGGTGGAGAGAACATGCTGAGGCCTTCATTCTCCCATAGACTGAACACGAGCAATCCAATCTAATTTTATACTTTAATTATTTAGTTTTGTTTATTAATAGCTAAGCTGTATTGTTGTTGACATTTAGGATTATGTCAGTTCTAATCTAGCAGATCTATGATCAAAATGTGTTTTAGTCCTGACCATCCCATCTTTGTATATTGTGTATGCTTTACCTGTGACCATAATTCCAACCTATTCCCTTTTTTCCTTTAGCCCATCAGCTTTCAGGTTTCTCTGTCAAATGTATTGCTTATTTATTCACATTGTTTTCAATTAATCGTGCATAATCTGGTAGCTTTGAGATTTCCATGCTGTGATTTTTTTAAATTTAGAAGGACATTGTAGAGTAGATGTGAGAAGTTGGATCTGACTGATCTGACCACAGAACAGGAATATTATTTGGGGCCAGACATGGCCAGTTTAAATGCTAAAAGGTAAAATTAAGGGGCTTATGTGAGGAAAGTTTTGCTGTTATTTCTAGCACTCAAGCAGCCATGAAGAGGTTCACTCACTTTCAATTTTCAATGGTGTTATGTGTGATATTGTTATGCTTACATGTTTTCAGCGTGGGTGTGTGGTGACCTTAACCAAGAGCATAAGAGCACATGTGAGTTTTGGGTGTTATAAATGTTGTAAAAGTTGCATGTGTAGTCTTTGGAGGAGGACAGAGGAGAATGGTGGGCTGGGGTAGAGGAGTTTAAACCTTTTCAACACTCCTTCATTCTCAGATTAGTAGCAGGGATTTTGGTTATCAACATGGTAAACAGCTAGGAAGAGAGTTGGAGCAAATGAGACTTTTAATCATCTGTCAGCATTGAGTAATTAACTTCACCATCACCAACATCCTCATCACCATGATCACCAGTACCACCATCATCTTCACCATCACTATTGCAAGCAATGTGAATAGCTTCACAAACACCATCCCCATCACATGGGTATTTAGCTTTATCAACACCATCTACACCGCATCCAACAACACAAAATGAACTGGCAAAACCTGTACAAACTGCTACATAGAACAATAACTAGTTATAGTGTATGACATACACACAGACATGTGTGTGTGTATATACACATTATATATCATTATCATTTAATCTCTGTTTTCCATGCTGGCATGAGTTGGACATACACACAACCCTCCTCCCACACAAATATCAGTTATAAGCAACAAAAGCTGTATTAGGTTAAAAATAGCCTTCGATATATCATACTTAACATAAAGACATTGTTGAATGGTAAATTTACTGCATTATTTGTCAAACAGATAGCATCTCTTATGGTTTTACTGTTTTTAAAAACACAATACATATTGGAAAGAGAGAAAAAAAAAGCAGTTGATGAGAGCACTAGAGGCATTTCCACCTCAGTAGGCCTTATCAATGTTATATACTTACAGCCAACCGGTATATAGGAAAACAGTAAAAGATATTTACTGGTATTTGGAATAGCCATCAAGACGAATAAAAATCCATTATATACAATAAGTAAGGTCAGGTATGGGAGCATGTGTCATTGCAGTGTATTGCTGCGTCCACCATTGTCAGTATTTGCTTGGGTCATCCTAGGCAACCCTCTATATGAGATACTTTAGCATCCACTGCCATCATGTGGCATATGGCTAGCCAACATACACTGTCACATAAAAACATGACAAATTTAATCGTTTCTCCATACCCTGAAAAAAGTGATACACCCCCTACACACATACTTATATGTATGTATATGTGTGTGTGTGTGTGTGTGTGTGTGTATAAATATATATATATATATATATATATATATATCTCACACTTTTGCATACCTTGTACTCTGAAGGTACAAACTGACACCATGACTGCACAATCTTTATCTCTTTTTCCAGCTACTCCCATCCACCTTCATATAATATTGGGTAGCCATGTACCTCTTTGACAGTAAGACCCCTGAGCTTCTCCCTCTGTCAGCCTCTCAACAGCTGACAAAGCTGCCTCACTCTCTCACCACAATGTCAAAAGGACTTCAAGAAGGGTTCCCAGCTGAAGAATCCATGCCAAAACAGACATTAGAGCTTCGTGCAATCCTTCAGCTCATCAGATTATGTCCAATGATACTACTCATGCCAGTATGGAAGATGGATGTTACATGATGATATATACAGTGACCTTCTTTCAATTTCCATCAGCCAAATTCACTCACAATACTTTGGTTGACCCCAGGATGTAATAGAAGACATTTGCTCAAGCTTCCAAGCAGTGAGATTGAACCTAATACCACATGGTTGTGAAGCAAACTTCTTAACCCCCACGTCCATTCCTATATGTAATAATACTTGAATTACACAGGCAAATACAGGAAACAGTTCTGCACATGTTTCAGTATTATTAGAACTCATTGGTGAATCATAAATTTCCCTGTGCTTTGTGAGGTAGTGATGAGAGGATCACAAAGTAGACAGATATTGTGCATGAATTGGCATCAAAATTAACATATAGTTAATCAGCTAACATATCTCTCACTTCTGATCCTGTTATAATTGATGTAGAATGTTGTCTTGTCTGGGAGTTAGTTCGTGTATTATCTGATTAGGATAAGTGACAATTAAAGCAAAGATACCTGGACCATATATAACAATATTGATTTTATGCATCACACACAACATTTTGCACCCAACTAATTATACAAACCTAACTGGCCAGAGATCTACTGTAAGATAATGAGCAATAACAACTGGACAAGATTACAAAAGAGCATCTATGTGGTTAATAAACCTGCAAGAAACAGCAGCCAAATCACACTTTAATTACATCCTACTACCTTCAGAAAGAAAAGAAATATACTGGATAATGTGGCCTTAGATGTACTCCTAAAACAAAATAAGAGAGAGAGAGAGAGAAGAGAGAGAGAGGAAGAGAGAAGGAGAGAGAGAGAGAGGAGAGAGGAGAGAGAGAGGAAGGAGAGAGAGAGAGGAGAAGAGAGAGAGAGAGGAGAGGAGAGAGAGAGGAAGGAAGAGAGAGAGAGGAAGAGAGAGAGAGAGGAAGAGAGAGAGAGAGGAAGAGAGAGAAATTAAGATGGTGGTTATGATTTTTATCACAGATCTATTTAATCTGGGGTTAAGCAACAACAATGACTGGTCAATGTTAAGCCAAAGAGCAAGGTTCTATAGATTCACTTAACCTGCGAGGAATAACAGCCAAATTTCCCTCAGATCACAATGTATCTCTACATTATGATTTAAAGAATTTAAAAAAAAACTGAGCTAGAATGTCTTTTATCATAGATCTACTCAATCAGAACTGACCGATGGCTAAAAATCACTACTACCACCAGCCAATGTAATAAACTAGATATTTTATGGAAACTACACAGGTTTGTCTTGTAACAGGAATAGAAAAGGAAAAGAAACCATATTGTAACCATCAGGATAAAATCATGCGTAATTAAAATGTCAATAGATATATTTTTGTAATACACTTCATAAGAATAAATACTTTGGCCAATTCAAGCTGGTTAGTATAAGGTCTTAAAATGAATCATAATAAACACCAAAGTTTAGAATTACAACTACAGCTTTTCTGGTTTTGAGATGGGGTTGGTGGTGGTGGTGGTGATGAGTGGGGGAGGGGTTAATATAGTATTTCAATATGTTAACTGAATCAGAACAGACAGAAGTCAGAAATTCATATCTCTCAAAAATGAAAGAAAAAAAAAAAAGAAAAAGGAAAATTAGAACAGTATATATTTGTCTGGATAATGAGGGGGTCTTATGTAGAACAAAAAGTTAAAAAATAAAAGAAAGCAAACGTCCTCTTTAACAGACATGACAAACAAATCCCTTTAATATCTCACTGGGAACCACACCCACAAAAAAAGAAAACACTTGTAGAGGATGTAAAAAGGCTAATCATAGACATGTAATACCATACCAAATGTCTGACTGGAACCGACACCCAATAAACAAGTCAGAGATAAGTAAAACATTACACTTTCTAAATTGTTTAGTCAATCTTGTTGCTCCCCCTGTAAATAACTCTCCTTTGGTGAATTAACAAAATGAAGTTTGTCTGGAGCAAAATGTATACAGTTCGATGTTATCTTCTGCAAAACCCTATTTTATGTGTAAAAAGCTCAAAAGATAAATGATAATAATAATGATAATAATAATAATAATAATAATAATAATAATGATAATAAACAAATATCTAATGTAAACAAAAGATCACCTTATTAGTTTTATCTTCTACTGTATTGCATTGCAAACTAGAATCTGAGACAAGAGTCTTTCAATTTGTAGTGAAATTAGCTGAAAGAAAAATCCAGACTGGTTTATTTCTAGGCATTTAATAAGTATAAGAAGTCCATTCTGTGAATCAACAAAGGAAAGGAATAAAAAACAAATATCAGGACAACCAACAGAAGGCCTCACAAACTAAGAAGGGAGCCTGTGTGCCATGTAAGGGAAACTTGTGGCACCGAAGCTGACCTTTTGCATGGCATGTGGAATGTCAAGATTATATAAACAGTGCTCCAACATGGCCACAACGCATGGGTTGGAATAAGTAAAAAAGGACAATTGTTTTTTATTAAAATTTTGGAACATAATCGTCCAGTTTGAATCAAATATAGTTGATTTACTTATTGTATATAACGAATCATTTACGTTATTGGTTCAGCGGTGTAGACCAGTGCTCCACAACCGGTATGCCACAAGATGATGCTAGGTGTGTCACAGTATAACCTGAATATATTTTTTCCCTTATACTTTTAGTTATATTTTTAGTTCAGGTGTGCCACCAAATTTTTGAAAGAATATAAGTGTACCAATGGTGAAAAAAGGTTGTGGAGCACTGGTGTAGACGAATTTATATGTATTATCTCACAAGGCCTACTGCTGGAAAAATGGTGCTACCCTGACTTGCTATACATAGTTAATCTATGAGCTAGAAATAGCAACCCAAATTACAAACTACTGTCTTACAAAAGGAAAGGATATATTGGACTATATAATCTTAGATATACAAATAAACAGGGTGGTCACAACTGGATTGCTTTTGAACATAGGTCTGCTCAATTAAGTTTGAATAGTCTTTAAACAACAACTACTACTACTACTATAACATTTCGATTTCCACAATTAGAATGCAGTTCATATCAAGGAAATTGGCTGAGCTTTGAGACTTTTCCACATAGAACAAAATGGAGAGCTCTTTCAAATGTAATTTCAAGATAACCAAAAGAAAACATGATAACAGAGAAAAAGAAAAGCAATCACAACAACTCTGATGAAGGATGCACATAAAAGGTATCTTCATGATAAGTTATCTGACTCAACTCTATACACATGGTTGTTTGACTGGAAACTGCTGCTGTTGTGTATAGTTGCTTATGGAGTAAGACAAAAAGAGAGAGTGAATATTCTTCTCAAGGGAAGAGAATCACCTCTAGATTTATATATTTTTCCTATGTTGGGAGATCTTTTTTCCCATGAGTGAAAGGAGAGGAACAGTATGTATTTCCATATAACCAAGACAAAAGAAAAGATTTTTCATATAATATGGTGTGTGTGTTTTTTTTTTGTTTTTGTTTTTTTTTGATAGCAGAGTAATCTATTGGTGAAGTACGTAAAAGAACGTAAATATAAGATCAAAGATAACATTGTGAATTATTGATGAGGAGGAAGGAAGCGGGGGCACTCAGACATGCATTAAAAGAAGCATGATCTGACAAATTTCTGAGTGAAATATAGGCTGTGTACAAAGAAATATTAAAGAGATGGAGGAGAGTGTTGACAAACTTGATGTAGAGGACCAAGAAATTTTAAGTGGATAATATTAAAGCCTTGCAGATAACAAGAAAAGACTCATTATTTTCATGATTAGCTCTCATCAAGAAATCCAAGAGAAATAACTCCAGATTTTGAATTAATGAAAATTAATTAAAAATAGAATGATGTGGAGAACGAATCTGCTGTCATTGTCGGATTGTAGAATTGATGAAGAAGAGTACAGAATTTCATTGAATAAACATTGTGTGTATATAGAAGTATTAATGATCAATCTACAGCTAACTTGACAGAGAGAAAAAAAGAAAACACCATTTCTCTTTTATTATTGCTCATCAATGCTTAGCGGCTTTTCATCAAGCTTTACATTCTGAGTTCAAATTCTGTCAGGATTAACTTTGCCTTGCATACTTTCAGGTTTGAAGTACCAATCAAGTACTAGGGTTGATGTAATCAACTAGACACCCCCCAATAGTAGAAAGGATTATTATTATTATTATCATGATCAGCTGCATTAATATTATGATTATTGGTCATACTTTTTACCATTTTTATAATTATAAAACAAGGCAAAGGACTATGAAGAAGAAGAAATTGAGATGAAAGGTATGAATTTTGCTTATACTCAAAAGAGTTCAGGTCATAAGAAGGTGGAAAAGAATAAGAAGGAAGAGAGTTTCAAAGTTTACCAGTTTGAGGGAAAAAAGCTATGAACACAGAAAAGCATTTATATTTGTGGAAACACAACAGAACTGCCCAAGTGCCAGTTAGTGAACTGAGTTTGTGACAAAGCTTAGGTTGTTATTTCGAATTGCTTCCTTTCCATTATATTGCTGTCTTTTTGAAAGGTATAAATGTTACTAATTCTCACTCCACTCCTCTTTTAAAGTTAAAGGTTTCACTCATAAAGTTTTGTTAAGGATATAGAATACTAGTAAGAAATTATAATAATCTATATTATTATTATTATTATTATTATTATTATAGATGGCAAGCAGGCAGAACCATTAATATACCGGGTGAAATGTTTAGCAGTATTCTATCTGTTTTCACATTCTGAGTTCAAATTCTGCTGAGGTCAACTTTGCCTTTCATCTTTTCAGGATCAATAAAATAAGTACCAGTTGGGTACTAGGGTCAATGTAATCTACTATCCCTCTCCTCTAAATTTCAGGCCTTGTGCTTATAGTAGAAAGGATTATTATTATTGTTGTTTTTGCTATTATTGCAAGTTCAAATTCCACTGAGGTCAACTTTGCCTTTTATCCTTTCAGTGTCAATAAATTAAGAACCAGTCAAGTACTGGGGTCAATATAATCGACTATCCCTGCTCCCCACAAATTCCAGGCCTTGTGCCTATAGTAAAAAGGATTATTATAAAAGTGAATTAGCAAGATTGATTGTTAGAGCCTCATAAAAATGCCTTGTGATATTTTTTCCTGGATCTTTATGTTCTGAATTCAAAGTTGTCAGAATCAACTTTGCTTTTCATTTTTCGGGGTTTGATAAAATAAAGTACCAGTCAAACACTAGGGGGTGGGGAAAGGGTCAATAAAATAAAGCTCCAATCAAGTACTGGGGGCCAATGGTATCAACTAACCTTTTCCCTTAAAACAGTTGGCCTTGTGCCAAAATTAGAAACTATTTTAATTAGTATTAATTACAAATAAATTAGTAGTCATTAGAACATCAGAAAAAATACCTTGCAGCATTTGTTCTGGTTCTGTATACTCTTAGGTACAAGTTCTGTCAAAGTCAACTTTGCCTTTCCTCTCTCCAGGGTTGATAAAATATATTACCACTAACCCCACCTCCCTCACTAATTTATGGCCTTGTGCCTATATTAGAAAACAATTACTATATTATCATCACAGTTCTTCACTTTATTAGTTTGAACATATGAAAAAAAATAAAAAAGTAACTCAAGCTTCATTTCCTCCTATGTACTTATTCTAAAGTAAATTGGAAATTTGTGTCAAATCACCATAATCATCATCATCACCATAACAGTTGTCATGCCGGTGGAATCTGTGGTGATAATGCCTGTAGTGTTTGTAACAGTGAATGTGGTAGTGGGGATGATGAAATTAGCACTGAAGGTGCCAGGGTTGATGTTAGCAACCAATATAGGTGTTGAAGTTGTTGTTGTTGGAGGTGGTGGTGGTTGTTGTGGTAATGATGAATGGTTGTGGCAATAGTGAAACTGATGGCATTGATGGGGGGTGGGGGGTAGTGGCGTGAGTAGTGATATTGTTATTGATAGTGTGTTGTGTTGGTCTGTGGTGGCAGTAAATTTGGCATATTACAGATGTACATATAAAAACAACAACAACAAGAGGAAGCAACATTTCACAATCACATTAGTGTAGGAGAATGTTTTAAGTGATAAACATACAGAAAATTCTACAGACAAGCCACTCAACACTGGAATAGTGCCAGCCAAATACGTGTCAGCCTCTCTTTCTGAATCAGTACATTACATTCTGCCAAAATTGGGCACAGGCTTTATATATATATATATATATATATATTATATATATATATATATATATATATACATACACACACACACACACACACACACACCACACACACACACACACACATAGATATTTGTTTTCTGAAGGATAGGTACGTGCAGGAGGTTACATTGTTGTCCTTTTTATAGCAAACTGATGAGTTCAAGCCATATTTTAGTTATTAGACTCCAGCCATGCTAGGGCACCACCTTGCAGTTCAATGACTATGCAGAAGTAGGTAATAAGGTTTACAACCCTTTTGAGACCAATCTGTCTTGAGACTAAGCTGATTTTCTAGTACAAATGTTGGAAAATAGATCAGTGGGTTGTGCCTACTTATTCAGCAGACCACCTTATATGCCCATAGTACTGCCTGATCAGAGATGATCTAGAGTTATACAACAACAGTTAACATTCTCAGACCTATTTCTCAGACCTATTTATCATATGTCCATAACTAGAAACAATCCAATTCCATACACTATGAAATAATTTCTTTTAAGTGACCTAAAGGGGCGTGCTTCAACCAACAAGATAATTATAAAATATTTCTCGTTTTAATCACGTAATTGGTTCTCCCTTTTTTTCTTTCTTTGCTTTCTACAGCATTACAATTTAGTTTATGATTATATTATACAATAAACTGCCCTTTGACACAGCAGAGTGATATACAAACCTTGAAAATTAATGAAAACCGAAAAACGTTAACAGAGAAATCTCAGTTTCCATTGAACTAA
>NC_043006.1:57855971-57938471 GCF_006345805.1 Octopus sinensis
ATGGGTAGCACATTTTGACTGAAGTCTGGAGAGCCAGCGACTGCACCAGAATCCAATCTGATCAGGCACTGTTTCTACAGCTAGATGCCCTTCCTAACACCAATCACTCTAAGAGTGTAAGGGGTGCTTTTTACATGCCACTAGCACAGGAGACAATCGGGTGGACCTGGCATCGATCACATTCAGATAGTGCTTTACATGTTCCACCAGCATGGGGGCCAATCAGGGGTTACTGGTATCGGCCACATTTGGATGGTGCTTTTTACAAGCCACTGGCACAGGAGCCAGTCAGGGACAACTGGCCACAGCTACAATATTGTATATACACACATATACACACACACACATACACACACACACATATATAAGGCAATGTGCTACCAGAATAATTGTGAGCATGCCAGGCAAAATGCTTAGTGGTGTTTCGTCTGTCTTTACATACAGAGTTGAAATTCTGCTGCACCCGACTTTGCCTTTCATCCTTTCAGGGTCACTATGATAATTTAATTGATTTACTCATTCCCTGAATTTACTGGCCTTGTGCCAAAATTTCTGACCAATGTGTGTGTACATCACCTTCCATATATATATATATCCGATGAGTTGTTCAACTAAACTGCTTGAATAATCTGCCAGGCAAAAACAATATTAATTTGACAATAAATTTAAAAATTTAACTCTACTCTTAATATTGAGTCTCCACAATCAGTAAATGCTTCAATGTTATTCTCAAACTTACTTTAACACACACACACATTCTTGATATTAATAACTTGGAAAATTTTAATTATTTGTCTCAGTCAGTTGGACACCTGATAAGTGTCAATATATAAACAGTTGGGAAATTCTGTGGTT
Organism: Octopus sinensis; assembly: GCF_006345805.1. Taxonomy (NCBI): domain Eukaryota; kingdom Metazoa; phylum Mollusca; class Cephalopoda; order Octopoda; family Octopodidae; genus Octopus; species Octopus sinensis. The sequence continues at coordinate 57,856,827 of NC_043006.1, forward strand.
TCTCCTTGATTACTGTTCCTGCTGATAGTAGTATATACCGTGATATAACTGAAGATATACATGAAGTCAGCTAGGAAGTAGCATTAATTTTTACCATTCTTCAATTTTTTTTCTTAATAGATATGAGGTGCAAATGTGGCTTAGTTGTAAGAACTTTGCTTCCCAATCACATGGTTCTGGTCTCAATCCCACTGCATGGCACCTTGAGTAACTAACTTCTAACAGGGCCCCAAGCTAACCATAGCCTTGTGAGTGGATTTGGTAAACAGAAACTAAAAGAAGCATGGTGTGAGAGAGAGAGAGAGAGAGAGAGAGAGAGAGAGAAAGAGTCTCCTTGACATTGCATAATACTCTTTTATTCGTTTCAGTCATTTGACTGTGGTCATGCTGGAGCACCGCCTTTAGTCAAGCAAATCGACCCCAGGACTTATTCTTTGTAAGCCTAGTACTTATTCTATCGGTCTCTTTTGCCGAACTGCTAAGTTACGGGGATGTAAACACACCAGCATTGGTTGTCAAGCAATGTTGGGGGGACAAACACAGACACAAAAACATATACACACACACACACACATATATATATATACGATGGACTTCTTTCAGTTTCCGTCTACCAAATCCACTCACAAGACTTTGGTCGGCCTGAGGCTAGAGTAGAAGACACTTGTCCAAGGTGCCACGCAGTAAGACTGAACCCGTCACAAACTAGTGTCATTCTCGTACAAGCAATGCTATTCATTTTCAATATACTGCATAAATATATCTTCTTATGGGGAAATATTACTTTGCTTGGCAACAGGTAAGACTTTGCAACAGGAAGAGCATCTGGCCATAGAAAATCATCTGCCTCAAATATATTGCCCAACTATGGAAAAATGGATATTAAATGATGATGATGTTCATGATATACCCGCCTATAATCTTTACAGACATCACTGCTGTACGGGCATGTGTTGTAGAAAGTCTCCCTCAATAAATTCTGTCCAACCAACCCATGCAAGCATGAAAAAGTGGACATTAAAATTATGGTGATGATGCAGTAAATAAACTATTAACTTATCAGTCATGGTATTCATATTGTTAATATAAGAGATATCATTTGAAAACATTTTTGTTCTTTTATAATCTACTATGATAATACTCTTGTGTTTTTCTCCGTTTACAGCATATGAATGAGAAAGTAAGCGGTGATAGATGAATAAGGAAGGATGGGGGTGATGGCAAACTGGTGGGATGGTGAAGATTCAACTCTGAATGTAGAGAACTTACAAAATGAATTTATTTAAGCACAAGAGGAAGAGACAAAATAGGATAAATGAGCTGACACTGTTGTATAACTGGTACTGTGTTCTTGCAGATAGTAGACTTAACATACTATTTGGTTTAATATCATCCATAGTCACAGAGTGCCTTTAGCAAGGTTCACTCATTAACAAACATCCATATTAATCTCCAGTCCCTTCCCGGCTACACCTTTTTCTTGTAGATATTAGCCTTTAAGTTGTTCAAGCTGAGCATTGGTCATATCAGTCTCATCAATCTGGGAGAGACTGATAGGAGCACTGTGTCTCCTCCCCCTAACTACAATCCCTACAGATAGCAAAGATAAAGTACCTTTACTGCTAGAACCTGAAATAAAAGGACGAGAAAAATTTGAACTGAGAAACACTGGCATGGCTTGGTGGCATGTAAAAAGCACCTTTCGAGCACTGGGCCTCATATAGGCAATGACAAATGGCCGAGACCTTTGGCAATATGCTGTGCTTGAATAGAAGACTAACCAGGCCATGTGAAATTGCAGTCATGGCAGATACTGGTGTCATGTAATTGGCAACTGGTGGTGTGTAAAAGCACTCATTACACTCTTGGAGTTGTTAGCATCAGGAAAGGCATCCAGCTGTAGAAACCATGTCAAATCAGACTGGAGTCTGGTGCCGCCCCTCAGCTTACCAACCCTGGTCAAATCATCCAACCCATGCCAGCATGTACAATGGACGTTAAATGATGATAATCTGTGCCACTTCAATGTCTATATGGCCCCAAAACTTCCACTTCTTCACATGTCTTCCTCAATCTTCTTCAACTCGGACAACAACAAGGAACATTATGAAAGAAAATGTACAGAATGGTACTGGAAATACAACTTCAATACTATAAATCAAACTTGGCAAGCTGTCTGACACTGTCCTAACTATTGGCTTCATCCTCATATGCCTCATCTGTATAATCATTATTATCATTATATATTCTAATACAAATATGTTGTTCATCTGATAAGTCCAGCAAAGCTCCAGTTTGATAGTGACTGATAACTGTGGCAGCTCAGAAGTCAAACACAGAAATAATTATCTTGGAATGGGGCAGTGAAAGAGAAGAGATATGTTACATTAATTCCAACCATTACAATACATCTTTTATTTAAATGGTAGATATTATCACCCATCCAATGCTGGCTATCACATCCCTTCTCCTATTACAGTGATATATTAACCATTTCTAATAATAAAAAAAAAAAATCAAAACAATGGAGAAGGGACTACTAGAAAGTTTAGGAATGAGTATATAAAATTATTATTAGTATTATTGGCCTGGCAACTCAATCTAAATTAGTTTTTGTGGTAAACATTGATTAGATAACTTTTGTGTCATTTTTATTTTTATTTACATAATGTGTTAAACAGGAATATAATCTCCAGTCTTCTTGGAGGGCCATATTTCAACATATGTATCGTCTCTTCAAACATGACCAATCTAACATGGTTTTGATATTTTCCCATCTAAGTTTTACATGTTTGTACATGTTTATTTCAGTTCAGCTTTTACCAATATCTTATAATGAAATGTTTTAAACAGTCCCATTTGGTGCTCCCTATTGTTCATTTGTCTGGTTTTTTTAATCAAGCTATCCAAGGGAGACTAAGAAGTAGGGTAAAAAGAGACAGACAAAGGGAGAGGGAGAGGAGAAAGAGGAATCAGTCATTGTACTATCATATCTTACCATCTTAAAAGGGAAGGATACATTGTACAAGGTACTGTTAGCTATACCAACAGATGGGATAACTGCAGTTAGGGTACCTTTGAGCACATCTGCTCTATCAGAGTTTAACTTTTGACTAAACAACATCTTTGGCAAGGTTTGAATTTAGATCTTAAATTTACAAAAACTTCCTGTTAAATTGGAATTAAAATGAGGTTTTAATTCACCAGGAACTCATCTGTACACTAAATTACCCACTGGTTGTAGTTAACATAAAAATACTGCCAACTGGAATAAGAAATATGGAATTTCATTATTCCCATTTGAGTCTGTAAGACAACTTCAAAGTTAGATTTTTGCAAACATCTTAACTTTAATAGTTATCGTCTGTAGTCTTGGCTCCACAAGAATACATTATTACTCACTGCCAATTGCTCCCAGAAAATTCCAGTACGATACCTGAATAAGTTGTTTATCTTTGCAGATAACACAGGGGTGGGGAGGATGAGAAAAATTAATAAATTTTAAGCTACAGGCATTTTGTAGAAACAATTTGGAACAGTTCAATGCAGCACAACCACCTTCCCTCACCAACACAGCATAACTACAGAAAACTAAGTAGTTGCTACTTTCCCCTTCTACCACCAAGGTCCTGCCTGTAAACATGAAATGACTGAAACAAACCTGGAATGTTTCCAGATTATCAGATAAGTATAGAAGGGAGGGTATAAAAAAGTTTCACTGATATTCCAACACCAGTTACATATTAACCTTGTTTTTGTAGTTGTTTAACCCCAGGTCAGCCTCTACTAAACAGACCTAAAGATCAAAGACATTCCAGGCACAACTAACTAGTGACTGCTCTACCTTCTTTTCAAACATAATGTATCGAAGACTGAATCATTCAATATGTCCTTCAAAAAAAAAAAAAAAAACTGACTCTATGGCCTCTATTTCTAATAGGCTGAACAACTATGTAGAGGCTCTTTGAAAGTAATAATGGAACACGCATAATCTGTTTAACAGTAGATATTTATATTTACTTGGTTCACCCTATGCACTAGTTAACTTTTCCACAACTTGTCAACGACTTTGAAACAGAGATTGCACACTTTCATAGTTAAGGTTCATAAGAAATAGCATTCCCATAAAATACACAAAAAATATTCCCAACCTGGATGTTGATTTAAGTAGCATCAATAGAATCATCAATTCAAATTTGAGCCAATGGCAGAACCTCTGTAAAGCTCATCACCAACTCAAATTCTTTAGGTTTTTTTCTTCTTTTTTCCAGTATGGTAGGATTAACATGTTATCCAGTTTAAAATTACTACCTGGTTTTTAATATATCTTAGTTAATCTTAAATGACTGTCAGCATTTTGGAGAAAAAAGTCTTGGTTCCTTCCTGTTTCTGAGTTTACTGGCGACATTGACCCTCAGAAGATTCGGGCTGGACATTTAGACTCAACACTTTCTGGAATTGTGGCATACAAAAATCACGAGCACACTCTCTCCTCCCTAACAAACTTATATATATATATATATTATATATATATATATATATATATATATTTCAAAAATTTAATATAAACACAACAAATAGAAATATTATAAAAACATAAACAGTAAATTTGTTGCTTATTCCTCATCAGTCAACATCCAAAAGATCATTACAATATATACACATATAAGGCAATCTCACATTTCATATAAATATCTATCATTAATGTATATACTAACACCATATTATGAAAGAATACTGATGTAGAGTATACTATAGAAACTCTACATTGTGAGCCATATTGACATCAAACTTTTTTAGTAACACATAAATTGCAGTAAAATAACAAATTAATGTACAGTATAGCCTTACAAAAGACTTGTGAAATAGTATATACTATATACAATCACTACAGCTGTCTGACTGAAAAGTAAAGAAGTATAAGCACAATGCTTAGTTGTTAATCATAAATGAGTATGACTTGGTAGCTTGTATTAAGTTTTCACTAATTGTTTTGGGTACCTGGGTAGCTGCAAAAAGCAGGCATAGATTGTCTCTCAGCCCTCCCACCTTTGTCCCTATGGAACATCAAGGATGTGACAACTACAGGAAGAGAGCTGTACCAGCAGTTGACTGGTACTTATTGTCAGCGGAGTAGCCATTAAGTGATGTGAAATGTAATGCCTTACTTAAAGACAAAATATCTTACCCAGTCTCAAACTGAACCCCTCAGCCTACCAATCTAATCCATGCACTTTCACAGTATAAGCATAACATGCTTCATAGACATTACTCAATAAGTGACTTGTGAAATATCATACAAGCTACTGTTGTCGTTTAACCCCAGCCAGTCCTAGTTGAGCAGACCTGTAATCAAAGGCACTCAAGTTAAGATCACTCCAGCCATATTTGAAAAATAATGTATCCAAAACACCATTATTTTGAATATGCATGTTTTCTTTTGAAGATAGTAAGGATGTGATTTTGTTAATATTTGTAGCAGATTGAGTAACCATTATGAGATACTCTATTTTTACATGCACGTAAAAAACACCTACTACACTCACAGTGGTTGGCATTAGGAAGGGCAGCCAGTTGTAGAAACACTGCCAAACCAGACTGGGGCCTAGTATAGCCTCCATGGCTTACCAGACCCCGGTTGAACCGTCCAACCCATGCTAGCATGGAAAGCGGATGCTAAATGATGATGATGATGATGATGATGCAAACAACAGAGTAATATTATAAGGTATTTAAACAATTGTAACTACAATATAGCAATCTTTATATCTTACTTAACAAGGATATACAAATAGAAAGCCACAATTCTGCAGTATTCATCTAGAGAAGACATCTTGTATAAATGCATATTGCCAAAAGGCACAGAAATATCAGTAGCAGACAAAAATGTCTAGTATTGGCAGAAGATGTGCGCTCATCCTTGGTACCAACTACTCACTATTACCACTTGCTTAGGCAAATTTCCCCGTATAGTGATATAGAGAAAAACATTGACTAATCAGTCACTGGATTGATAAATAGCTGACAGATTGGTCAAAAATTAATTATTAGCAAAAGAAGCAGTATTAGTACCTAAAAGCAATCTGAATATTTTAGTTAATGTGGTTATACTAACAGAAAGCCACACTACCAAGGTATTTGGCTGTGGCTTTCTGTTTGTGTATCCATCTGTAAGATATATAGATGCCTTTTTGGTACTAATACTGCTTCCATCACCAATAATGAAACTACAATATATTTTGCATTATATGGGGCAATATATTGTACTATGTAGCACAATTCGTTGAAACAGAGTACAATATATTGTTCAATAACATAGCTACAATAATTTGAAGCAGCAGTGGTGATATAGAAGTGATTAATTAGAATAGCGTGAGGATAAATAATATATGTACGTGACATATTGGTAGAGATTAATGAGACAGGTAAGGTTCATGAATAACTAGTGAAATAATGGGAGGAGATAAGGTGAGGAGGAAGGGATGAAGGGAGCAAAAATAGAAGAAAAGAGAAAAGAATGAAAAAGAATTTTTTTTAAATGGCAGAGAATATATAGTGGGAGTGATGACAGCAAAAATAAATGAATAAATAAACAAAGCAAAAAGACATAAGAGAAATTTCCCAATTAGCCAAAAATGAAATGGTCCATCTCCAAGGCTTTAATTTTTTTTCTTTCCTGTGAAAGACAGATTTTTAGTGAAGTAACACTAAAATGTTCACTATTATTACTCCTTTGCTTTGTCTCTAGTGTTGACTATTTACAGAATAGAATCAGTTGGCAAGTAGAAAAAGAAGGACAAACTCAAAGGAACCTGGTGATTTTGTTTTTGTATTTCTTCTACCTAAGAGTGACCACCATCATAGTAACCAAATTCTAATCAAAGAGTTGGACACTCCTTGTCAACAGCTGTGCAAAACTAGCTGTTCATTAGCAAGAAAATATAACAAAGAAAAAAATTATCCCATAACATACATGATTATCATTTATTATAGGCACAAGCATGTCTGTGTGGTAAGAAGGTGGCAAGCTGGCAGAAACGTTAGCACATCGAGCAAAATGCTTAGTGGTATTTTGTCTGCCGTTACATTCTGAGTTCAAATTCCGCCGAGGTCAACTTTGCCTTTCGTCCTTTTGGGGTCGATAAATTAAGTACCAGTTATGCACTGGGGTCGATGTAATCAACTTAATCCCTTTGTCTGTCCTTGTTTGTCCTCTCAATTTTTAACCCGTTGTGGGCAATAAAGAAATAAGAAGTTTGTTTCTCAAGTTCAGTCCCACTATAAGGTACCTTAGGTAAGTGTCTTCTACTATGGAAACTGGAAAGAAGCTTAGTGTGTGTGTGTGTGTGTGTGTGTGTGTGTGTGTGTGTGTGTGTGTATCATACAGACAAGAAAGTAATATTCCAAATGCAGTATAGCCATGGAAACAACAGAGAGAGTGGGTATTTTACTCTTACATGACAGAAAAAGTTGACAGCAACAGCTAGTGTTAATTTGGCAGAAATTGTCAGAGGGCATTTTGCTTAATTGGTAGAGTATTAAGCTGGTATCTGGGAGGTGCAGGTTCACATCAGGTGGCGGTTTGCTGACACTTTTTCCATCATGTAAGGAAAAAAAAAATACCCAATCTTTCTACTATTTTCATGGCTATAATGCATTCAAAATATTATTTTGTCTGTATGATGCAATACACATTCGACACTTCCAAAAACAAACAAAAGTTCCTTTACATATGTTGTTGCATATATATGTCAGTGTGTGAGTGTGTGTGCGTCACTGTCCTCTCGCCTTGACATTAGATGATAACTATAAATGAGTGTTACCATCATGCAAGCCGTGTCCTTTGTTTCACAGAGAAATATTACCATGTTTGGAAACAGGTGAAGGCTAGCTGTAGAAAATCCAACTCAACAAATTCCATCTAACCCATACAAGCATGGAAAAGTAGATGTTAAAATGATGACAATAATGATATCATATATATATATACATGTAAATATACATACAAATATATACATTATGTTAAAAATTTGATTACGTTCAAGTTTGATCTACCTTATTAAGGATTATTCTTATTTCCTTGTTCATCTTTTATGGCTGGTTTGGAACAACAACATTCATTAATCCACGAGTCTGTTATGTCGAGCTTTTTCACAATTTCATTTGCAAAATAAATTGCTGGTATGTTGTCTGCACACTTTGCAGTGAGTTACAAAGGACTTGAGGATTTTGCAAATGACATTTTTAAAGTTTCAAACCATCAGATTAATCAGTTTAGAACTGCTAAAAAATAGATGCACAAAAATTCTTTAGTAAAATACAGGGTGCAATGAGTGAATTGTCGCCATTTTATATTTTTAATTTTGTGCATGCATATTGCTTGTCTTTGATTTTGTCAACTACACAGTATAGGAGGGTCAATTGGGCACCATGTGTGAGATAAAACGGCAAATTGACACAATTCACTTTGCTAGAAATTTGGAAACAAGCTGTACTGCTTGGCATTCACGCTGGAGGCTCCAATAGAAAAGGTGAACACACAGAACAACCACTGGCTAGTCGTGTCCCCAAATGATGTACCAAGAATGATAAAAATCAAACATCCAGTTAACATCATGGTGTTCGGAGTGATCACTAGTAATGGCAATGTTATGCCTCCATTCATCTTCCTACACAGTCTCAGAATCAACACAGCCTCAGACTCTACAGCAAGTGCCTGGGGGAGGTAGTGCTGCCCTGGGTCAAGAGGGTGGCTGCTGGAAGACCCTATGTCTGGCCACAGGTCTCTGCACTATGCCACACATGCAGGAGAACCCAGTTATGGCTATCAGACAACATCACCCCTAACATTTGGCCACCTAACTCCCCACATGGTAACCTCCTTGATTATTATGTGTGGAGCACAGTTGAGCAAGAAACCAACAAAACTCCTTGTAACACCAAAGATGAACTGAAGGTAAAACATTATTATGGCAGCAATCACCAACTTAAACAAAGGGACCGTCCAGAAGAGTTGCAGGAGGTTCCAAAGTCGTCTGGAGGCTGTGGTTGAAGCCAATTGCGATTTTATTGAATAAATTTACTCTTTTAGTATTTCAAGATATTTTTATGAAATTTTGGTAAATATATCTTAAAATGAGATGTTAGTATTATTTTCATTTTTGCGTAATTTAGACAACAGTTTATTCACTGCATCCTGTAGATCAAACTTGATATCAATTGTGTTTTTAATATTACAAAGGTGGTGAACTGACAGAATCATTAGCACATTGGGCATTTCATTTGTCCTTATGTTCTGAGTTCAAATTCCACCAAGGTCAACTTTGCTTTTTATCTTTTCAGACTTGATAAAACAAGTACCAGTTGTACACTGAGGCTGATGTAATTGACTTATCCCTTCCCTGTAAATTGCTGGTCTTGAGCCAAAATTTGAAACCAATCTTACATGCCTGATAGGAAAGCTGTTCACTATTTACATACACAAACATATATTAGAAAAACTGAACACAGACAATAGATAAAATGTACAGGACAAGATGGAAACATGGAAATCATTCCCTCTCATCAGCTGTTATGAACAGGACTTCTTATCTCAGAATGCCTGGGGATGGTCTATTGTGGGAGGAAATGCTACAGGTGATTGAAATTAAAGTGTCTACTTATTCCAAAGGTTTTCAAGGACTCTATGCTAAATTTAATCAAATAAAAAGGCTTGGACGATATGAGTCATTTTCAAGATTGGTTGATAAAAAAATTTTTTTCACAGTAATATATCCAACATAGCATTACTTTGTAAATCAGTGGCTTTACAGGTTTTCCACCAGAAGAAAGTTTACAAGGTCAGTAAGATATGACTGGCAAATTGTGTAAGATTTGAAGATGTCATAAACGACAATATAGTCAAGCTGTCGGAGTCCCTTGGAGACACTTTAACTAATGAGGAACTGAAGGTCCTCATTACAAGAATGAGCTGCAAGAGAAGAAAAGGTTATAAATCTCTCCTTACATCAACTCACTTGACAAAGAATGTGCTTAAAGCATAGGCAATTATAGGGAAAAGTCTACAAGTCTTCAATGACAACAACTGATGTATGTTATGAGCTCAGTCTGTAGACTAAACTGTACAGTGTAATGGTGCACCAATAAATGTCAAATACCCTTAAATATGTTCTTCACCTCTCAAGCAGATGATGATGATCTACAAAACAGAAGATAGTCCTCCACTTCCTCCATGGAACTCCTAATGCACCACCATTTATCCCAAAACAAATATTCTTAATCAAAGCAAGAATAATATTTGTATTCTTATTTATTTCCAAGTAATTCTTCAACTTTTATTAATGAACACACATTGTACTGTACTGTTTATTTGATATTTTCATGTATAAAAGTGGTTGTGCTGTTTTCTTTCCATACCTAAACTTCCACTAAAATATTCCATGAGAATGCATCTTAATTCATAACATGGAAACCAATGGAAAAATAGGTTTTACATTACAGAATTCCATTAAGACAAGATTTTTCGGGAACACCGAATTTCATAGCATGAGGTATATAATTCAAAAGCTAATGAAATATCTTGCTTCAAAGACAAAAAGAAAAGTGACCCTTTGTCTTAATCTACCAAATGACATTTCCTACGGGGTTTAGGTGGATTATGTAGTGATTAAGAATTTGCTGCCCTCTTTAAGACAGATTTATAGAGTGAATTTAATAGGAATTGGTCAACATTTAATTACTTGTTTATAAAGTAGCTTCCAACTGGTACGAAATTAAAACAGTATATAACAAACTAGGTGAATGTCAGACATACCTAAAAGACTAAAATTCTAAGCATTATATATACCATCTCCATTTGCACAGCACTCACATAAAAAAAAAATATCCATCATAATAATCAAAACAAATAAGCTAAAAATTATTCATCTGAAAGACAATTCAAACATTTAGTCAAAATAATGAAAACATGTCAGTTATTTACAAACAGTTCTCAGTTAGTCTAGGCTTCCAAACATTCTTTTATTATTACAAACTACGAAATTTTAAATATGAGAATGTCTATGAAGTCATTCTGCCTGCTAAACATAGCAGCCAAACTAATTGACTTGAATGAGAAAATATCCATTGGAAAAAGAACACACAACCTCATAGAAAGGTATGACAGTCGTGGGCTAAAATACTTCTTACTTCGAGTTATGAGACTTTCTATTCCAAGAAGCTATACACATACACTATACTGTTCAGGCAACATGTTCAATTACATTGCAATAATACCATTTTTAAGACCCAAGTCTCTTTCAGCAGTGAACAGTAAGAAGAAACACCATCACGTTAGAGAGAAAGAAATTGAAAAGGGATTAAAATTGTTATCTTTGATTTCTCTGTATTAGTATTTCATAACTATGCAAATTGTTGTAACTTAGCATCAGCTCAGCTGTGATTAAGCTGTCCTATAATCATGAAAAATGACATTTCGGCTATAACCATCCTGTCTTCTTTTTTTGTTGAGCCCTGGTATAAATTTGAACAACAGCACAAAATCTCATTTGGTTTGCGGTTGCTTTTGTAAAGTGATAGGAAGTGGTTTCAGGGAGATTTCTAACAAGTCGAGTGATTCCGTAGAGGCTTTCTTGTTATGTTGACCTATATTATAAGATATGTTAGCTGAAAGGAGCCAACATGAATGATACTATGCAAATGGCTTAATTGTCCAACTCTTAACTTCTCACCTACTTACAGCTGCTTCAACACTTAAAACATAACACCCTGGCTTTCACTCCTAGTTGTCAACCAAATTATGTACAAGAAATGATGTTTGGTTTCTTTTGCTTTTAAACTTCAATGACTATGATAAAATTACTATAATTTGCCAATATAGCATGTAACTGAAACCTGCAAGATTAGAATGAAACAAAATAAAAGTCAGCATCTCACACATAGCTTTAATAGTAATCTATTTAATTATCCTTTTGGGTGCTTTTAAGAGTTGGCTTTTAAAATCAGATCAGAGCAACACCAATCTATATTATCTCTATTGTCAAAAATTTCAACCAACTGATCTCATTGCAATTATCTCCCTTGTTGGTTGGTTGGAATTTAATTACTCCCAGAAGGATTTTTGGTCTCTTTATTGTTTAGACAATTTCAGTTTATCAATGTTTCTCAATATATATGAGGAATAAACTACTCACATTAGTCGTTGGCTGTTGAAACACTACATCCTTCAAAACTTCCATGTTATATAAGAAACCTAACAGTATTTGTGGTATATATACATGTTTGTATCCATTTTCTCTTTACTCAATGAAACAATTTCATTCTGCTTCTAGATTAACATTAAGATGAAGTCCTTTTCTATGTCTCATTCACTAAGGTCTGTATATTTGAGTTTAAATTGAGGCAGTCAATAGTATAAACCCCATTTCCACCATCTTAGACTGAGAGTAACAGAACTTGCTGTCTTCCAATTGTTAAAAGTTTTAACAGCCAAAATTCATAAAAACCTATTTTAGGATTCAGAGTAGGAGCCTTGCTGGGACATCTTAAACTAGTTGGTCTAGAGAGAAGAAACTATAACTGATAGTTAACTGTTTACCACTACTTCAATCTTCAGAGGCCAATGCCTGCTAGTGGACAACCACCTTAGGTATTACTCACAGACCCAGTGTTCTTAATTTCTTTGGTGGCAGTCTTCCAATATAGAACCATCACCCTGATGTATCTTTAACAAACATTGAACTACAACAGTAGTTTTCAAACGTTTTTTGCTTATGGACCCCTTTGATTCCAGTTTTACTCAAGCAACGGGGACCCTCATAGCCATCCAATGTCTAAAAACTCCTATTATATCTTTATGAATAAATACTGTTAGGAACTGTATAAAAAATATTTAAATATTTAGTGTATTGTAGAAATATAACCAGTTTATTGCACATAAAATTTAACAACTAAATCTTGTATGGACCCCCAAAAGCCATATGGACCCTATTTGAGAACCACTAGACTACACAAAAAAATGTGAAGAAGTAGGAAACAGAGTCAATTTTATTACAAGCATCAAGACCAGGTCTCTGGTCTGAGTTATCCTCAGATCAGAGTCTGTAATAATGCTTTGCCTAATCCACCCAAAAGCTAGGTGATTGTGTAAAGTCTGGTGACATTAAATCTCTAGCCAAAATATTACAAAGATTTGCACCCAAGTTAGAATGAGAGAAATAAAATGGCTAAATCACAAAACAAAGTCATCAGAGAACAAAAGCGATAAATTTGAAGCAAATTTAAATAGCATACCAGAGAATTTGGAAAAGTATTTTGTTTCTTTGGAAAACAAATAGTTGTGTGAAATTAATTTACATAGACATAATGAGCATAGAAATGATTTTTGTTACATTATGTATTAATTCTTCCATGGAAGAATTGACATAAAATTGGGAAAAGATGGTATGTAAAGACTAACACGTGCTGTGAAAAAGTTTTGTTATCATACCAGAATTGCGATGTGATAAACTAGTTAACAATGTAATTTTCATTTCATTATTTTATTTGAATTTTATTTATTTATTTTTCTTATTTACAGACTTAAGCAGAATTTTAATATTTTATCTAAAGAAAAATTAAAATAAAATGAAAATATTTAAGCAATTCAGTAAATAAATAAATATTCTCACAATCTAATAATGAAATAAAAATGTAAAGAGGAGAGAAACAACATGTTTAATTGAAGATTGCAATAACAAACTTTAAATAAATTTAATATAGGGAGTCTTGACGTCACAGTAATGAAAACAATTTAAATGAACCAAATTTTAAGCATTTAAAAGAGTTGAACGTTAATCTTTTTATTAATTAAACATACAAAATATTCTACTTCTACTTAAATGAATATTTATACTTTAGATGAATACATTTAATACAAATAGATTGGAAATAAAGGAGTAGAGCTGCTAATGGTTAACTTAACTCAAAGGTTCAATTAGAGAAGAATAAAATCACATGGGAAATTATTTGAATATTAGAAAGCCGAGCAATGAGAGAAATGTAAAAATGTAAGCATATTCCTTCTATGCTTTTATTGTACAGAAAAAAAAAGAGGGAGTCTCCTGATGGACCACTGTTAAATTAATTAGAAGCTGCTGAAAGCAAAATATGCAAATTAAGCTATCAGTTATGGAAGTGTCTAATTTCTGACTGCTTTATATAACAGATGGATATTCCATGCTACTGAATAGTGAAGGAAACCAGGCATGTCTTTTTTTGAAGAGCAGTCGACAAATCTTGAAACAGTTTATCAAGAGACTCTCCATTCCTTGTTTTCCCTGCACATCAAAAGCATAGAAGGAATCTGTTCATGTATTTACACTCTCATAATTTTCTCACAGCTAGGCTTTCTAATATTTAATTTTTATTCAGTCCTTCTGGGTCAGGTAATATTATACATATCTGTTCTTGGTCCCCTTTTGTTTGTTGCATACATTAATGACATAGATGCCAACTTAAAGAATGCCACAGTGCTGAAATATGCAGATGACATCAAGCTGTACCTTGAGATAAAAAGGATAGGTCCTAAACACTATAGATCTTTCCTGCAATCGGACATGGACACAATGCAACAATGGATCCTGGACGGGCAACTCAAGCTGGCTGTGGACAAGTGTACCACCATGCATTTTAGGAGGAAAAACCCAGTGTTCACATACTCTCTCCACAACACTAATATCAAGAAGTCTTCTTGTGAACATAACCTGGGCATTACTGCCAGCAGTGATTTGCGCTGGACAAAATACATCTCTAAAATTGTCAAGAAGATTGAGGGTGTCTTGGCATCACTCAGCAAGACCTTTGTCAGTCACTCTCCAGCTATCTATTTAAGGCTGTATATGGCTATGGTGCAGCCACAGTTGGAATTTGTATCACCAGTGTGGAACCTGTCTTGCTCAGGACATTGACCTCCTAGAAACTGCTCAGAGATATGCAACCAAGCAAATACTCTCAATCCGGCATCTACCATACTCTGAATGCCTTGCTTCCCTGGGCATAGATACACTGAAGCTCTGACATCTGGCAACTAACTTGGTAAACACCCAAAAAATTATTAACCATTGTGCCAACAACCACCTTGCGCACCTTTTTGAGCTCCATGTGTCTAAGACACATGGGCATGCCTACAAGTCAGAAAACAGCACAGCTCCCATTACTTTAGGAAACATTTTTTCACACTCAGAGTTGCTGAAGCATGGAACAAACTACCTGCATCAGTTGTTAGTTGCCGAGACATTGCATCCTTTAAAACTTCCATGCTTCCTGAAATTTGCAAACACTACACCTGATATCCTACCCTGCTCCATATGCATGCACAGTTCACTTTCCTGACTTTTGTATGTAATTCTATGTACTGTACATGCACCTTTTATGAGTTGTAGTGCACCTGAGCACTATACACAATAATTTCATTATTATTATTATTATTATTATTATTATATTATTATAAAATATATGGAAAACATAATCCTATTGTTTCTGAAATTGACCAACCCCTTTTTCATCTAATTCAAGACAATATCAAAGATAAAATTATACTTTGCGATGTTCCACAACTAACTTTGTTACAACTAACTCTCAATGGAATGAGAAATGAAATTAAGAATGTATATAGATCCAAATGACAAAATCTTCGGTCTGAGAGAGAAATAATCATAAAAACGAATATTAATACTGATGATATTAAATTATTTCAGAACCAAGCTTTTCAATAATTTCATTTTATTGTCTAATCTAGTAAAAATACTTCTTAAACTACTCCAGTTTGTTAATACAAAAAAGAAACAAAAATGTGCATACATGCACACACACCACTTTTTGAAATGACTTTATGAGAAACAAACCAAGATTCAGAAGACACATTGATGAAGGTTCTTTGTGTAAGAAACAGTAAGCTGTTCAGAGGACTGCAACATGTGACTTAGTAAGGAGCTTATAGTCTCCTACTAACTTATGAGTCAAGATTTTGTATATTGTCTTCCATGCTTTTTCTGTCTCTCTTTGGAAGAAGTATTTAATTTATTCTACAAACGAATTGGAAATCAGACACTGAAGAAGTGGCTATTTAACCCTATATCACAATATTGACTATGAAATAGTTGAGTGATTAGACAGAGCTCCTGGGCCTCATGGAGGCAAAGTGGCTGAGTTCCTTTCGAGTGTTGGGCCTCATGGTTGCAAAGTGGCCAAGTTCCTTTCAAGCGTTGGGTTTCACAGAGGCAATGACCAAGACCTTTGATATTATGTCATACTTGAGAAGACCCACCAAGCTGAGCAAAATCACAGTCATGGCAGATACCCATATCAAGCAAATGGCACCTGTGCTGGTGGCACGTAAAAACACCCATTACACTCTTGAAGTGATTGGTGTTAGGAAGGGCATCATGCCATAGAATCATACTGGATCTTGGCACAGCCTTCCAGCATGCCAACCCAGTCAATCCGTCCAACCCATGCCAGCATGGACAAGAAACATTAAATGATGATGATGATTCAGGTGTTTGCATTAGTTATAAATATAAGAGAAATTTTGGTTTGATATTGGACTGTTAGCATTGGAATAACTTATCTGCATGTTTGCTGCTAGTTGAGTGACTATGAAAATACTTATGACCTTCGTGTGAGATGAGGAAGTAAATACTCTCAGCAAACACAGTTAAAAGTACAAAAGTTTAATTTGATAATTTAAGTTCTTTGGAGATGCTTTGCTGTCATTAGTACTGTGGTCACTTCTCATAGACAGTTCCATTTGCTTTTTTCTGTATCATGTCTTAATTACAATTTATACAATAAAAGACTTTGATGCTAATATTACATGTAAACAAACAAGAAACCAGACTGATCATTTTGATTTCAGTTAGTTTTAAAACTTCCATTTTTTTTTTGTTTTTTGTAATTTATTTCTCATTATCTGTCTTGTAAACCTCTAACTCATATTTTGTCTACAGAGACGTTCCTCATAAGAATGAGCTCAAAGCTGAAATCAACTTCAAACAATATATATATAGTTATTGACTGCAATGAAAACATCTTCACAATCAAAGAAGCCACAGACAAGTACACACTTGAAAGATTAAACAAACACCCAGCTTTGAGAGAACTTACATCGACAATGGAGATATATGACTACAGATTGTTGCAAATATATATTGTAAGTTAGCCGGCTGTTTTTCAGTCCAGCTTCACTAGAAAAAAATGACCTCTACCTACTTCAGATCTTTTAAGCAGCTACTCTAAAATGATTCATCTACTTGTTCAAAGATTCGTTTTTGACATAATGGTTAGCTTTTGAGCATCTACTCTAATTTTACTCATTCTCAGATATAAATGTTGATCTGCAGCTTAGTTTTAACTTTAGCTTAGGTTTTATTTATAATTTTTTTTTTTTTTGTTGAAAAAAAAACTGTTAACAATTAGAGTTTAAAATAAATTAAAATTAAAAGAGTGAAATCAATCAAACAAAGTTACATGATAGCTAATATTTAGATATTAACCTTCAGCAAGAAATAGATATAAGCCTTTAGCAAGAAATATGCAGAACCAAAAAAGAAGCAAAAACAAAACAAAAACAAAAAAAAAACAGAGTATTGTCCTCTAGAAACATTTCATAGTAGCATATTAAAAACATAAATTGTCTTTGGATCTTTGATAAATTTAACAATGTAACTGTCATTTGCTCGCTCTTTCTGAGTTGCAATATAAGCAATACAATTGAGATGACTTCAAAAGACAGCTTTTGAAATTTCAAAAAGCAGCTAAAACAAAACAAACTCAATTGGAGATAAATGCTTTCCTGGGGGGTGAAAATAAAATTAAAAAAAGGTTGGAAAGCAAGTCTTCAACAAAAATCATTTTAATTGTATCATTTTTTTTACATTGTCGTTTGCTTACACAATATTGTTTTTGTTTATTTATTTATCTATCATCATCATCACCATCTTATTACTATTGTTATCATTTAAGGCATTGAGCAGTCAGAATTGTTAGCACACTGGCTGAAATACTTAGCAGTATTTCACCCATCATTATGTTCTGAGTTCAAATTCAGCTGAGGTCAACTTTGCCTTTCATCCTTTCAGGGTTGATAAATTAAGTACCAGTTGCATGCTGGGGTTGATCTAATCGACTAGCCTCACTCCCCCAAAATTTCAGGCCTTGTATCTATAGTAGAAAGGATTATTATTATTATTATTATTATTATTTTATTTATAAGTAAAAATAAAATGAACCTAGACGATAATTAGCAGTAGGTAACACAAAGTGTGGCCAACATTACATATGGTTGTCATCTACTGCAGTTGACACTAGTTGAGTACTTTATGAAATATTAGCATTAATGAAATGTTTGCACCAATTCATAAAGACCAAAATAAAATGCCATCATGCATTTAGATTAAAACATTCAAGTAATTGCTCACATATTTGCTTTTGCTTTATTAACCAAATGCCACTCAACAAAATAAAATAAAGCTACTTTAAAGTGCCTGGCACTTTGTGAACAGAGTGGTACATACAGTTCCTTGCAAACAACAGTAAATACAATATCCCACAAAAGTACATCAGATTTTATTTTAAATTCTGGTTATTTTTATCATCCAATCTTTCATTTAAATTCTACACATACTTATGACTTAAATAAATAGTAATGTTTAAAAGAATGCTAAGTTTAAGGAAATAAAATATATACAAACAATGGATGTGTGGTTAAGAAGTTCATGTCTCAACCTCATGGTTCTCGGTTTAGACATTGTGGTGTAGCATTGTGGGCAACTATTTTTGATCATCGGCCTCAAGAAGACCAAAGCCTAATGGATGACGGTTTTACATGGGCTGTGAGGAGACTAAGCCCATTACATAAATATGTTTCATTTGTTTTTACATATTTTTTCCACACAGGCATAAGTTAGATATATATATCATTGAGGCAATGTTTTACAGGTGGATGCCCTTCTTGTCACTAACCCTTACCAGTTTTCCAAGTAAGAGATATCTTATTCCATACATCTTTAAAGGCACCAAAGCATCAGATAACCTACCAAACAGCTGAGTAATTGCAAATACACTGAAAACAGTATGCATGCTCAGTGGTACACATGCACACATAGAGAAACACACACATATACACAAATGGAACCCTTCATCATACACAATGGAGTGAAACAGTGTTGTGTGCTTACCTACCACTTCATTTAGCATCTTCTCTACAGTCATGCTGAAGGATACCTTTGGAACATTACCAGATGGTATTTACCTTTACACATGATCAAGCAGAAAACAGCTCGGACAGTCTCAATTCATGGTGAAAACCAAAGTACACAAAATACTCATTAGGGACATCCAGTCGGCAGATGCAATATAGAACTGGCAACACACTCAGTGGAGCAACTGCAACACTTCATGGACAGTCTCGCAAAGAGCCTGTTAAGCTTTCATCTTGACCATCAGTCTGGAGAAGACAAAAGTGGGGGAGGGGCCAAGGGGTTAAGTCCTCTTCCACTACTGCCATCAACTGTGAGCTGTAGGCAACTCATGTGGCTGTGTGATAAGAAGCTTGCTTCCCAACCACATGCTTCCAGGTTCAGTCCCACAGTATGACGCTTTGTGCAAGTGTCTTCTACAATAACTTCAGGCCAACAAAGCTGTGTGAATGGATTTGGTAGGCAGAAACCGAAAGAAGCCCATTCATCATCATCGTTGTTTAATGTCCGCTTTCCATGCTGGCATGAGTTGGATAGTTTGACTGAGAACTGGTAAGCTAGGAGGCTGCACCAGGCTCCAATCTGATTTGGTAAGGCCTTTACAGCTGGTTGCCCTTCCTAATGCTAACCACTCCCAAAGTATAGTGGATGCTTTTTATATGCCACTGGCATGGGTGCCAGTCAGGCAGCACTGGCATTGGCCACGCTTGAATGGTGCATTTTACATGCCACTGGCATTGAATCATGGATAAACTTTTTTCCTCGAGAAAGCCAACATTTTTTGGATTTTACTAAGATCTGGGGTGAAGCCTCTTATGCCATAAACACTGAAATGTGGTAATTCTTACAACTGAGTTGGGTTAATGTCAGAAGAGGAATGTAATATTATTTAAATAGATACTGTGAATAATATTTTCAATAACCTTTAATTCTTGTTATAGTGATTTAGAAGGGAAGATTTTAATTGTGTTTTGAACTCCTCCAAAGTTTCATATTTCCACAGAACTCTCATAAAACAGTATTTTAGCTTGGAGAATTTTCTAGTGCAAATACACGGATGGAGATGGAACATTTCAACATTTGGCATCTGGTGCCTATTCTCTACAGGTGAAAAATTAAATATCATTCTGACAGATATAACAAACAGTTAGAGCAGACCCTTAGATGTGGAATATGTTACTAAACATCCAATTAAAACTCAGAAACTGAATCAAGCATGAAGAACAATTTCAGTGTTTAGATGTTGAATAGGAAAGTAATAAAAGATACTTCACCATATGGAGAGAGAAAAATTATATTCAATATTTTGGCTATAACAAGGCCTTATTATCCAATTATGAACTGAAAAAATTTGCTGCCAGAAATAAACTGTAAACAACATTAGATTATTGAATAGTTTTATAAAGGTAGACAAAGAATTTGTCATATTTGTGAATGATTGTATGCAGTTGATGCACCTAGCTAAGATATTCTTCACTGCAGGTATGTAGTTTTTAGGAACAGTCCATCATATATATATATATTATATATATATATATATATATATGTAATGGATGAATGAATTATCCTTTGTTTACAGTTAACACAGAAAATTCAATAAACAGTTACCAGGGTAGCAAAATTCATGCAAGTAACAAGGATGTAGCGACCTATTCAAAGGTAGAAACTCCGGATTAATGTGCAGTAATTTGTATAGTATAAGTAAATAAATGGAGTTGAATGCAGGTGTTATTCAAATTCTTTTACTTTCGACATATGTTTTGAAGACAACATTGGTTTTATTCCAAAGGAATAAACAGTGTAAAATAATGTAATCTTCTCATCAGGAAAGAAAGAGAACCTATCTAAGTAACAAGACATTATAACAATTTTGATGACTGCATAAATGATAAACAGAACGCTATTAAGTATTTTTTAATAAAAACGTTAGTAGATCTGACGTCAAAGAAAGACCATAGGAAGAGAAGGAGTAAAGAAATACTAAGTAAAGAACAAATAAAGAGGGTTGAAAAAAATGTTCAAAGGCTTGGAAGTAGATTTCTCTATTGAAGTAAAGTGCAAGGTGAACTAAATGTTCAAACTATACAGACTGGTATAAATCACTAATATGAGCTAAAGGTATGTTTCTGCCAGTGCTTACATTTGTAAGATCATTCAATATTCTCTTCTCTAAGAATTACCTTGTTAACACACTTATAGAATGTAAGCGGAGGCGCAATGGCCCAGTGGTTAGTGCAGCAGACTCGCGGTCGTAGGATCGCGGTTTTGATTCCCAGACCGGGAGTTGTGAGTGTTTATTGAGCGAAAACACCTAAAGCTCCACGAGGCTCCGGAAGGGATGGTGGTGATCCCTGCTGTACTCTTTCACCACAACTTTCTCTCACTCTTACTTCCTGTTTCTGTTGTACCTGTATTTCAAAGGGCCGGCCTTGTCACTCTCTGTGTCACGCTGAATATCCCCGAGAACTACGTTAAGGGTACACGTGTCTGTGGAGTGCTCAGCCACTTACACGTTAATTTCACGAGCAGGCTGTTCCGTTGATCGGATCAACTGGAACCCTCGTCGTCGTAACCGACGGAGTGCTTCCATCCATCATCCAGAATGTAAGCACTGGCAGAAACATACCTTTAGCTCATATAAGTGATTTATACCAGTCTGTATAGTTTGAACATTTAGTTGCACCAATTCATGAAAAGCTCCTTTTGTGTTGGGTCTCATGGAGGCAATGACTGAGACCTTTGGCATTATGCTGTGCTTGAGAAGTAGACTCATCAAGCCAAGTAAAATTGCAGTTATAGCAGATACTGGTGCCATGCAAATGGCACCTGTGCTAGTGGCATGTAAAAGTACCCATTATATTCTCAGAGTGGTTGGTGTTAGGAAGGATATCCAGCTCTAAAAACCATGCCAAATCAGACTGAGTTTGGCACAGCCTTCCAGCTTGCCAGCCCTGGTCAAACCGTCCAACCCATGCCGACATGGACAACAGACAGTAAACAACGATGATGACACTCACAGTTGAAACTAATACAATGAACTAAAAGAATACACACACATACATACATACATAAATAAATAAATAAATGGCGTTAGGAAGGGCATGGCGTTAGGAAGGGCATCCAGCCGTAGAAACACTGCCAGATTTGACTGGGCCTGATGAAGCCTTCTGGCTTCACAGACCCCAGTAGAACCGTCCAACCCATGCTAGCATGGAAAACGGACGCTAAATGATGATGATGATGATGATGAAATAAATACAAAAGTGTGTGTGTGTGCATGTGTGTTGTGCGTGAGAGCATGTGTGTGTAATTAATCACTATTAATTTCAGCAGTGAGGATTTGGTGATCAATTGTATTCGCTACTTATTGGATTAGCATGAAGGCAGCTGAGCATTCCACAGACATAGGTACCCTTAATATAATCCTCAGGTTGAATGAGCATGATACAGTATAGTGTGTGTGTGAGAGAGAGAGAAACAAGGTACCTTAGAATTAGAGGTACATTCTATCCAACAGGTTTCCACACAGTTTCCATCTATCCACTTTCACTCAAAAAGCTCAGATTCATTCAAGGCACTGATGAGAGACACCTCTTCAAAATATCACGTAGTAAATAAGCCTGGGACTACAAGATTGCAAAGTGAACTCCTTTAACCTTAATGCCATACTGTAAGGATTACATTGAAGGTACATATGTCTGTGGAATGCTCAGCTGCTTTCATGCTAAACCAATAAGTAGCGAATACAGTTGATCATTGAACCCACACTGATGAAACTAACAAAGATACATCATACACACACATATGATCATTTTAATGCTTACGCTGCCAGAAATTTAGAGGTCATTTTCTACAGATGGATATTCTTCCTTGTTTTCAAGCAAATTAATATTTCTCTGTGGTCACAGATTTTCATAAAAGATTAGAAATGAACAACGCTGCTTGTATGAGATGGAAGCTCGTTTACATCTACTGCGCAATGTCAAAACAAGATAACATAAAAGTACACACACGCACACACACAGAAGGGATTTCTTTCAGCTTCAGTCTCCCAAATTCACTCACATGGCTTTGGTTGGCCTGGGGCTATAAAAGAAAATAGCTGCTCAAAGTGCCATGCAATAGGACTGAACTTGAAATTACATGGTTAGGAAGTGAACTTCTTAACTTCACAGTCATGCTTGTGCCTTTAGATGTACATAATATGCATGCATGGACAAAACAATTAATAACAAACTGTGTAGAACACAGCATTCACTTTTTGTATTCGTCTTTGACAACAAAATTAAAGCTAATATTGCACGTAACATTATTTTATTGTGGTCGACGACCAGGCTTGTCACAGCTAAATTACTTTATTGATTTGTGGATAATATATTTTCCCATCCTATAGAAATCAAATAAAACCATCTTATCAGTTATTCTGCATTTTTATTATTTTTGGATAAATTCATAGTTTTCTATGTATACATACATGCATATATATTCTAACACCTTTAAAGTTTTTTAATGTAGGCGCTGCCACCACTAGCCAGTTACTGATGTACACAAAATGACTGCCTCGTAAATTTGGCCATAGATTAAGACCAGTCCTTAGTTTAAGAACAGCACTAGATTATTTTCGATTATATTACAAAATGCACAAATGGTAAAACTTTAATGCAAAAGTTGTGACAAACATGAAACTGGTCATAGACACTGTGATCAACAAACCCAGCTATATTTACGAATATTAAATACCAGCCATCATTATTCTCCTCCTATTTCCAAAATGTCAACACTCTGCAGGGTAGAAGGGTGTATCATTAATTATAAGTATGGTTATGATTCAGCAAGTTAATGACTACCACTAACTGGGTGGATGTCTACTTGATCCAAGGCAAACACAAATGAAAGACCACTTGGATAGGCAAGGGCACAGTTGTTTTTGCTTTCTTTTTCTCCACAGCAGGCTTCAATCTCCACAATTGCTGTTATTACAACAATTGTAGAGATTGAAAACTATTTCCAAACACCCAGACATATTTATTATCCTTTATCTTTTACTTGTTTCTGTCATGCTGGGGCACCACCTCAAAGAATTTTAGTCAACCGAATTGACCCTAATACTTTTTTTATGCTTTGTAATGCTTAGCACTTACTCTATTGGTCCCTTTTGCCAAACTGCTAAGTTATGGGGACATAAATACACCAACACCAGTTGTCAAGTGGTGGTGGGGAACAAACACAAAGACACACACACAGATATATGTATATGACAAGCTTTGTGCAGTTTCTATCTACCAAATCTACTCACAAAGCTTTGGTTGGCCCAAGTCTTTAGAAGAAAACACTTGCCTAAGGTGCCATGCAGCAGGACCAAAACTAGAACCATATGGTTGGGAAGCAAAATTCTTACCACACCACAGCCATACCAATGCCTATATATATATATATATATATATATATATATATATACAACATGGTATATAAAAAGCAGCCAGCAAACTCTATTAAAGTGGTTAGCATTAGGAAGGGCATCCAGCCATAGAAATCATGCCACAACAGACAATTGGAGTTTGGACAGCTCCCAGCTGGCCAGTTTCATGTCAAACTGTCCAACCCATGCCAGTATGGAAAGTAGACATTAAACAATGATGATAACGATGATGAACGTCCTGAGACACTATCGCTCTACCTCTCCCACTCGGCCTAAACAAACATAAGGAAAAGATACACAGAAATAACCACAACATCAAAAACCTCACTTGCTGCACATAACAACAAGGGCAGAGGAATAACTACTGTACTTTGATAGTGTCCACTATGCTCATATCCTGTGTGGCCACCACCAATATCTACTGACACACAAGAAAATGCCGAACAGAGTAGCAAGTGCAATATATCCTTTCACACTGCACTCCACACAGTTTATTGTGACATGTCAGAGTGTGTAGTGTGGTCCTCAATTAGGTGGTGACAGAACATGACAGGGAAGTTGGACCTATGGGTCACACTTTGTCATTTGATTGAATACCCAGATATCAAAAGAATGTTTGATCAGAGCTCACTTGGTACTACAACAATAACAACAAGAGCACTCAGAGAGTGCAAGCTTCCGCCAAAGCAACATCAATGTCCTCTCAACAATTAGCCAGAGATGATTTTTAAAATGAGAATATCTGAAATAAACTCAACTGCTCACACAAATGAGAATACAAAATATGAACCTGACCACTCTCAAAAATTAAGTAAAAAAAAACAGAAAAATAATCCAGAATTCTTGTCTGGTCCCCAACTGATCCCAAAATCTAATCAGTTCATGAAGCCAAACATCCCTGAAAGTTTCATCCAATTTCATTTGGTGGTTCTTGAGATATCTTGTCCATAAACAAACAAACGTAACTGAAAACAATACCTCTGCCTTCGCCGAGACAGAGGAAATAATTAGAAATGGACCAGCCCAACCATGCCTACAGCATACATGTTAATCCACAGGTTCTTTCTCATAGACATGGAAACTTCTTCATTGCTTCTACCATCAAAGGGACATGACATTTCAAAGATGTAGATATTTTTTTACCCTTCCTGTTTGCAACAAGACATTCAAGACTTAGTCATATCAAAATCTGTTACACCAGAACTAGTTTGGATGGTCCCTACATATCATCACACTTGGTTAAAAAATAGTTTTGCTCTTCAATGGGCAGGCCCTCTCACCAGGGACATGACCTAGTTTAATATCAAACTCAGAGATGGCTATGTCCCTCTTAGCTGGGACATGACTTAGTTTAATATCTGACAAGGGTGGTCATATTTTATAGACAGGCTCCTGAAGGCAGACTCCAGCCAAAACAGACAATTCTCTTCTGTTTTTCAGTACCCAAATGTCATATACTATTATTTACCAATTCTATTATATCAAAATTTTCTGTACATTCAGATCACTTTAAGTAGTTATACCTGCAAGGAACTTCAAGGATTAGTTTCTCAGGAAGTACTCCTTACTACAGGTTCAGGTTCTCTTGATATGAAAACTTCTTCCTATAGATATATCATGGAAAGGGATAAATAATGCCAAACTGACTTATCCTAGATTAACTGTATGAATACAAATTTATTAGGAGTAACCTTGCTGTTTAGGTCAGACAATAAACATTCTGTAGAATGATTATTGTCAATAGTTAGATAGATATGACCGGGATAACTGATGAGCAATCTCACTAAAAACAATCTTATGATGATAGAAAAGCATAGGTGTTGGAATTTGTAGCATAGTCCTCAGTTATACTGTGGACAGAGTTAGATCCCATGTGTTAGGGTAATCCTTGTTGTTGTTGTGTAGCCCCTGGCCAACCATGATTGAGCATTCCTATATTATTCCCAAATAATGACACATAACACTCAAACATTTTTCCCCTAATTGTGGCCAATATTGAATCAATTTAATAGAGAAAAGAAAAAAGAAAAGAAAAAAGCAGGTCTGCTAACAGGATCTGAACTATCCACGTGCTGCTTACCAGGCAACTGTGTTAGCAATTACGCAACAGAAAACCTGCCATTCCTTCTTAATTTAAGTAACATGAGTTTTTAGTATATTTAATATCAGGCGTATTATCGCATAATGATTTCAAATTTTGGTATAAGGCCAGCAATTTCAGGGGATGATGCAAATTGATTAAATCAACCCCAGTACTCAACTGGTACTTATTTTATGGATCCCAAAACGATGAAAGGACAAATCAGACTTAGTGGAATTTGAACTCAAAACATGAAAATGTAAGAAATGCCACTAATATTGGGTCATCCTATAAATAATGCATTTTTTTTTATATTTCTTTTATTTTTCAAAATTAAGATAAAGAAGGTTTTTTTTAATCTAAAATTTACTCTCATTTGTTTTCTACAATGCCCCTCTTCCAAAATTCACTCATCCATGATGAAAATACTGCTCCAGTAGTGTTCTGACTTCATCTACAGAATTCATATTGTTTCTATCCAAATGATTTTGAAGACTGCAGAATAAACGATAATCAGATGGGGCAATGTCCGGCAAATATGGTGGGTAGGGCATCGTTTCCCATTCAAACTGCTGCAGCCTTTGGAATGTCCTCCTCACGGTATGTAGTCATGCATTATCCTGATGGAAGAACACCTTTCATCTTGAAATCAAAGATGGTCATTTTAGTTCTAACACTGACTTAAGCCACTTGAGCTGCTCGCAGTAAATCTCTTTGTTATAGTTTGGTTTGAGTTTAAAAGTTCAAAGAGGACTATACCTTTCATATCCAACCAAACAGATGGCGACAGCTTACATGGGTGAAGACCTTCTTTAGCCTGGGGTGCAGGTGTTTCTCACTGTCTTTGGTGCTTGACATTTTTATAGAGAATCCATTTCTCATCACTGGTCACTATTCGGTCCAAAAAAGTTTCAGTTGTGAGACATGACAACAAAGAAGAGCACACATTCACTCACTGCACGCGATTAGACTCAGCAAGTTTGTGAGGAACCCACTGATCCAGTTTACTGACTATTTCAATGGTACATAGGTATCAATGAATGGTTGAATTACCAAATCCAAGCTTCTCTGTTAGTTCCTCAACAGTTACAATGGGATTTTGTTCCACCAGATTTTTCAGGACATCCTCATCAAGCTCTACAGATCTTGCAGAATGAGGCTCGTCTTTTAGGCTGTAGTTTCTGGCTTGGAATTTCTGTAACCACTGTTGACACTGGTTTACGCTTATTGTCCAATCCCCATATACTGCATTAATATTTCTAGCATTTTCCATTGCATTGTTGCCTTTATTGAACTCATAAAGCAAAATATGCTGAATATGCTCCTTTGTCACTTCCATTATAAGTTTGAAAAAATAACTATTAAAATTGAAAAGCACTAAGAAAAAGGGCACAGTTAAAATTACTACCTGCTTTTATAGTAAGTTGATGCAGGTAGTTTATCCTGACTTTTAGTTCATGCAATTGAAAAAAAACACAATATTTATGGGATGACCCAGTACAATGATCCCATAACAAGATTCTTGATTGGAGGCCCTCTCAGTCAAATTGAGGTATTTTTTCTTTAGGGTCTTTTGTTTTTGCTTTTTTTCCTCAGATTTAAATTAGTTTTTATAATGTCTCATCTCAACTATAATCTTACTACTTAGAAAGCAAATACATATGGTATTTCTGCCTATGAGTATGTACTACTGAAACAGTTTTGATGCTATAACCTTTCTTAAAAGTCACAGTTTTATTAAGAGTAGCTGTGATGACTGAATTGTGCCACAAATATGTAACAAATAGCAAAATAGCATCACAACCTTGGCTTTTTTTTTTTGTTTCTTGTTTAAACAGCTGTAATGACTGCTTCTGCCCAGCACAATGTGTTTGTTGCCACTGTGATACGTAAATGTTAAATGATGATGATGTGTGTGTATATGTATATATATATATATATATATATATATATATATACACACATATATATGTATGTATATAAATACATACATACATGGAGACACATGCATATATATATATATATATATATATATATATACACACATGCATATATATATATATGAACACATGCTAATCATTTGAATTACTGCATAAACAATAATACTGTTAAATAAAAAATAATATAAAATAGTATATGGGAAGAGGGGAATTGTGTAACCTATAAAGTAGCCACCTCAAAAAATGTGTCCAACCAGCCTTGACAAATATAGATATTCTTTTTACACCAATAACTGTTTCTCTTTAATATAATGACTATAATAAGGTGGCAAAATGGCACAATCGTTAGAATGGTGGGCAAAATGCTTAGTAGCATTTCATCCATTTTTACGTTTCAAGTTCAAATTCCACCAAGGTTGACTTTGCCTTTCATCTGTTCAGGATCGATAAATTAAATACTAGTTGAGCACCAGCATCAACGTAATAAGCTTACCCCCTCCCGCTAAATTGCTAGCCTTGTACCAAATTTGATATCAGTACAATGACTGTAAGAGACAAGTATGTGGGTAGCATTTATCAACTTATGTACGAGTGGCCTATTATTCCTAACTTGTGGACTTTAAGGCAATTACACACACACACGCACACACAAGCCTTGCAAGTAAATTTAGTAGGTGGAAATAGTGGGAAGCCCGTTGCATATGCCAGCAAATGCATATGAAAGTTGATATCTTGTGGCTATGCTTCTAAAAGAAAGAAAGAAAGAAAGAAAGAAAGAAAAAAGGAAGGACAGAAGGAAGGAGTACCAATGTGGGGACGGACACACACACACACACTATATATATATATATATATATATGTATTACCCAGTGTGAGCTATGGACACATAAGAGGTGCAGCAATATCAAAGAAAGGCTAACTGGGAAGATAGTTTTTGTGTGTGGCAAATGCTCAGGAGCAATAAACACTGAAAATGTGCAGAGAACAGCTTCTGCCACATACCAAGGGAAAAACTACAAGTAGTTGATAGCTTCTGTTACATAGGAGACTAAGTTAGTAGCAGGGGTGGATGCTCTGAAAGTGTAGCTGCTAGAATAAGAATACCCTGTGCAAAGTTCAGAGAAGTCCTACCTCTGCTGGTGACAAAGGGCTTCTCACTCTGAGTATAAGGTAGACTGTATGACACGTGTGTGAACAGCCATGCTACATGTCAGTGAAACATGACTGCTGAGGACATGCATAAGCTTGCAAGGAATGAAGCCAGTATGCTCCACTGGATGTGTGATGTCAGTGTGCATACATGACATAGTGTGAGCACCCTGAGAGAAAAGTTGAACTTAAGAAGCATCAGATGGGGTATGCAAGAGAGATGACTGCGCTGGTATGGTCATGTGTTGCGAATGGATGAGGACAGCTGTGTGAGAAAGTGTCACACCCATGCAATAGAGGGAACCTGTGGCTGAAAACTTTTGCAAAGTAGTGTGTTGGGGGGGGGGAAGTCACAAAAATGATGAAAGATCGATGTCCATTGCTGCTGAATGGAACCTGATGTGAGTTATCTCAATTGTCCATGACTTCCAGGTGTTTCAACACCAGATACATTGATGAGAATATATTCCCTTAAGCCTATAAGCGCAGCCTACCCATGAACTAGCAGAACACATTCCTTGTGTTTGTGTGTTCAATATTGTTTATATCCTTCGAGCTGCTTCTTATTCATATCTGAGAGTACACATATACTGTGTGAGTACCACATATACTGTATGTGGTTAAGAAACTTGCTTCCCAATTCAAGGTGAAATAACATCTTTGTAATATCACCTCAGATCTCCTCATACCGCCATCTGCCTTCATCACTCACACATTCCCTCTCGCTTTCTTTCTCTCTTCCTGCCTGTCTGTCTGTCTGCCTATCTATCTATTTGTAAATAGACATAAACACACGCAGGAGTGGCTGTGTGGTAAGTAGCTTGCTTACCAACCACATGGTTCTAGGTTCAGTCCCACTGTATGTCACCTTTGGCATTTGGTTAACCCAGGGCTGACCAAAGCCTTGTGAGTGGATTTGGTAGATGGAAACTGAAACAGGTTTGTCAAGTGTGTGTGTGTGTGCTTTTATCTTGACACCACATGATTGCTGAAAACAAGCACTACTGTCATACGAGGAATGTTTGTTTCCAGCCTTCTGTGGAAAAACATCTCTGGCAATGGGGAAATATTATCTTGCTTGGACACAGGTGAAGGCTGACAACCAGGGCATCTAGGGGCCATAGAAAATCTGCCTGACCCATGCAAGCATGGGAAAATGGATGTTAAATGATGATGATGATGATGATAAAACATGAGAGTATAAAATACTATGTTTAGAAAGAGATAGCACTGTTAATAATCTTAAGAAAATTATGAATTCCATACATTACCACCTTCTTATTGCTTTAAGGTGTACTTTTAATGACTCTTGTGTTTTCTCTCTTCCCCCACCTGCAATCTGAAATAGCTTTGTAGAGATAATTGCTTAGACAGTTGTTTTTCATACTGTGACTTGGCAAATATAAATAGGGGTATATTTTGAGATATTATTGAAAATGCCATTATAACTGCTTCAACTGATTAATATCATTATCACCTTCATCAGCCTTTTCATCATCATCATAGACATTATCATGATTCTCCTCCTCCTCATCATCATCTCTATTGTATCAACATCTTCACCATATATCCTTTTGCCATCATCTCTCTGTTATCTTTGTTGGTATCATTTTCTTGATATTATCATAGTCATCACCATCGTTGTTATCACTGTCATCATCTTTTTGTTATTGCCATCATCATCTCCTTGATATCATCATTGCCCTTTTATCATCAACATCATCATCATGCCCATTATTGTTATCATCAACCCCTTCATAGTATCATCATTACCTTCATCACTCCCCAACCCCTACCTTGTTATTGTTTTCATCCTTGTATCACATTCATCATCACCATCCTAAATGCCCACATCTCCACCACCACTTCCATCCTCCTCCTATTCCGCCACCACCATCTTCGAGAGACAAAGTTACCATACCAATAGATACCAAGTAATTTATAATAATATTTCTTGAAACACTTTGAAATGTCTTAATGGCATGTCAGAGTGTCATCCTCTCAACATGTAAAGTGTAATTATTGATAACAAATGCACTGTATCTTAATACAACACACACACACACACACACACTCTGACCCACTTAAGTGCAGTTCATTTTACATGCACCTTCCCTTTCTATACTGCTTGTCACCACAGTGTCACCTTGTCTGCCAGAACACACTTATTCCTTTTTCCCAATGGCTTCCGTCATCACTCAGTTTTCAAAGTCACAGACTTCTGTCATCTTCCTACCATCTCAGACATATTGCCTTGAATACTGGCACTTGTCTCACAATACTGAGTACTCTTATCATTCATTCCTTTCATCACTATCATTCATGCTTTTATTGCTCATGCTTCTCATTCAGCAAAGGGGGCAAATGAATGAGTGGAGACATGAGGCTGAGGTTCCATTATTTTTTGTGACCAAGAAACGATTACCCATCTAGTGTTGGTGTCGCAAAAATGCACCAAGTACATTCTGTGAAGTGGTTGGTATTAGGAAGTGCTTTCAGCTGCAGAAGCAAAGCCAACATAAAACAAAGTGTTAGATGAGGGTCCCTTGACATATCTAGGTGAGCAGAATCATCCAAACCATACCTGTAGGGACAGCAGGTGTAAATGACTATATGATATTGATATATATATATATATATATATACATACACTTTCATCATTGGACACAAGATCACCTCCTCCAATGCCCCTCCCCTCTCAAAATTCCTTGTTTTGCAAGTTACTTGGTGACCCTGCCACTACTGGTGGCACTTAAAAAGCAGCCAGTCCACATTGTACAGTGGTTGGCATTTGGAAGGACATCCTGCTGAAAAAAACCATGCCAAAACACACAGAAATATGGTGCAGTCTTCTGCTTGGCTAACTCTTATCAAACCATCAAACCCATGCCAACAGGGAAGGAGAACATTAAATGATGATGATGTTATTTGTTTTTATGTATAATTATATATAAAAACAGTCAAACATTAATATAAGGATAAATAAGGACTACTCAAACTATTTCAGCAGAGTATCACATTTATTTGTATGAGGACAAAGTTGACAGAGACTTCGAAGTTTTGATAGGTATAGGTTCATCAGACAGTCTGACAAAGCAACAACTAGAGAAATTTTGAAGTCACTGACAACCTTTTCATTGTAGATCAGACTGGAGCCTGGTGCAGCCTTCTGGCTTCCCAGATCCCAGTCGAACCGTCCAACCCATGCTAGCATGGAAAACGGACGTTAAACGATGATGATGATGATGATGACACATACATGAGAGAGGAGAGAGAGAGTGAGAAAGAGTAAAAGAGAAAGTGAGAGAGAGAGAGTGAAAGTTAGAGAGAGAAAGAGTGAGAAAGAGAAAAAGAAAGAGAGAAAATCCACAACGTAGAATAAGTTTAAGATGTGAGAGAATTCAACTATTTAGGACAAAGATCCCTTGTCAAAGAAATGAGGACAAAGATGGCTAAATTAAAATATAGACAGATGGATTGATAAAGTTTATAGGCAGGCAGAAAGCTAGATGGGTTGATAAATATTTAGACAAAGAGATAAAGAGATTTATCAATTAGACAGATAGTTTTATTATCGGTGGTGAGAGTCAGAGAGATAACTGTATACTTAAGTCAGTGTCAGTGTAATTAATTCATGGAGCATTAAGTGTTAGAAATAATTAGGCAATGAGAAAGAAAAACAAACAGAAGTCAACAACTAATAATCTTTGTAGACAAACAGATAAATTATCTTTCAGACAGTCAAATATAAGACAGACAAACATCCAGATAGAGATGTTTGAGCAGACATTCTATGCGATTGATATGCTTGTTTTGTCCATTTTAAAGTTCGTTTTCCTCTGCTGGACAAGTACTTATTTGTGGCAGTATTTTTACAGCCGGATGCTCTTCCTGTCGCCAACTTAGTTATATTTCACAAATAAGGAATTTCTTTTTTATTCCACTGTTTTGAGGAGGCATAGCTATAAGACAGGATGTAATATTTTACCAGGTATGTAAACAAGACAATATTGTTTTTTCATTTTTTTTTTCACTCAAAAATTATTTCATGCAAGTAGTAGAAATGATGATTTTCACACACAAACAAACACATACATAACATACCTCTATGCAGTTTCCATCTACCAACTCTCTTCACAAGGCATTGCTTGGCTTCAGGCAATAGTAGAAAACAGCCCAAGATGCCATGCTGTAGATCATGTAGTTGTTAAATGTATTTCATAAGCACACAAACCATGCCTAAATCCACATTGCCAGGAAATATATTTCCCAATAATAGATATACAGTACATGATATATAATTAAAAAGCATAGGCAATTAAGAAGTAAGGCAATAACTGAAAAGTACAATCTAGACAAGTTGCATAAATATAACAAGGTATTAAATTAGATTAATCAAAAGCATAGGTTTCAAAACTAATTGTCTTCAGGAACATCCTTGTTGTTGTTGTTTAGTCCCAGGTTATCCCTGGTTGAGCAAACCTATAATCAAAAGCATTCCTTCTTTGGCCATCCTATCTTTTGTACTCTTTCTTCAAGATCACATGGTTTGAACTGGGGGGAAATTTGGTTGCTATTTCTAGTAAGTTGAGTGATCATATAGAGGTGTATTCATGGGTACATTCATAAGTAAGTCTTCTGTGTTGGTGTTTAGGACAGGTTTGATAAGATAAGAACCAACAAACCATGGACAGCACAAGAGTAACCAACTGAAAATTTGGTGATGGAGGCATAAAAATCACCACACCAATATCAATTTTGTTTTCAACATTTCATTATCCTACTACTGTTGCTGGTACTTAGAATTTTGGTAAAACAAAATGTTAAGAGAACCGTTGTAGAACTTAGAATCTAAATTGCAAATTATCATCATTTATACAGCCAAAGTTAAATCAAACCAATTTAAGTCCATTTTCTAACCCCAGGATTAAGACACGAAATATACAATCACAGTATATTTTACTTATCATTGGCCTGCAGCCATGCTGGGGCACCACCTTGAAGGGTTTCGTCAGAAAAATGGGCCCCGGCACTTATTTTCTTTTTAAGTCAGGTTCTTATTCTTTCAAACACTTTTTCCTGAACTGCTAAGTTACAGGAATGTAAACAAACCAACACCAGTTGTCAAGCAGTCATGGGGGATAAATACACATACATACACACACTAGGCTTTTGCAGTTTTGGTCTACCAAATTCACCCACAAGGCTTTGATTGGCCCAGGACTTATAGTAGAAGACATTTGCCCAAGGTGCAATGCAGTGGGACTGAACCTGGAACTATGTGGTTGGGAAGCAAACTTTTTACCACTCAGCCATGCCCATGCCTACAGATTTTTACTTCTCTTTCTTTCTTTCTTTCTTTCATTTTTTTTTTTTTTTTTGTAAGGGAAGTTTGAAGGCAACTAAATAATTAAGTAGAGGAAAACAGTTTAGCTTCATCATCTTTGCAACTTTCATGGGTGATTTCATCTAATTTGCTTCCTACAATTTTGAGTGGGAATACAGGCACAGCTTCTGAAGAACAAAGTCTCTTTTATTTATAAGACAAAGGAGTAGTAATTTGGTATTGAAATTGCAAATGGATTGAATTATACATGAGCACATCAGAGAAAATTCTAAGTGGCAGAATATGAGAAATTAAGTTATTGAATTATTAACCTCTTGCTATGAATTCTAACCATGTAACCTGCATCAACCACTGTATCATGACTTAGGGCAAGCTATGGCATAACTGATTGCCCTAGTGTATCGGTATGACAATATGTCTCCCTCCTACTTCATAGCTGAGTGAATAAGGACATCATTATTACCATTAGTTTAACATTCACTTTTCGATGCAGGCATGAGTCAGATAAAACCTAGTAAGGCACTTTTTCTGTGGTTGGATTTACAGGATAAAAGGAAACATCTGGGGTTACAAAACAACAACAAAACCAAACAGAGAATAGAATGAAGTTTTCATAGATTGTTGTTCTTCAGGGATAGTAGTTTTGCATTTTCAATTGATGATAGATCTGAACTTATTTTTTTTTTAGTTTTCTCACTGGGACAGATAGATATCTATTAGAATTTTACTTGTGTTTCATAAATTTCATACATGTCTATCAATTTGTTTTGTAAGTTTATTAAGTTAATGGACAGAAGAGGAAATGATTTTATCTTGGCTGAAAAATTGCGTCCCATTTCAACAGGAAACTCTAAGATGACATCAAGTGGAAAATGTTCCCCGTCTGCCATCCCACCACAAATAGTAAAAACTTGTAGAGCTGTAAAGAAAGCAGTAACCCTTGAGAGATGGTGGAAGGGGAGGGAGAGAGAGAGATTTATAGTACCATGAAGAAAACAGCAACCCTTGAGAGACAGAGCTGTGTAGAAAGGAACAAAAAAAAAAAAAAGAACAATAAATGAACAGCCACAGAAAATAACAAAATATTTCAAATAAATAAACCTAAACAAAATAAAAATTAAAGAGAAACATATCATTCCTTAGATTTCAAAGATGTAAGCTCAAATTCTTTTGCACTCCTTATGTACGAAAACAAAACAAAGAGTATAATTTTTTTTTTTACCATCAGTCTAAGAAGTGTTAGGAACCAACTACTTCATAAATTGAGAGAGAAACAAACAGATCTGCTAAATCCATTCCACTCATTGTAATAAGGAAAATTTTTTAGAAAATTATGTCTAAATAAATCACATGAAAACAAAAAGATTAAAAATGCCATCATGAAACAGAGAAAGCAATCTTTATTAAAGATTTAACTGGAAAATAAATACTTATTTTTGTATAGATTTACTCTTCATAAATTGTATTATTTATAATGGAAAACATTTTATTTCCCTAAAATCACAATAACAGATAATAGAGTTTTATAAAGAGTTGTTATGGAAACTATAGCAGCAGTTGTCTTATACATTAGTGAGAAATAGAAGTCGCTAAGTGACTGCCTGCTGCAAGACAGCTAAAATCTAATTTCATTTAGGCTGTTGTTGTATTTGCCTGAAGACAGTGCTGATTAAACAGACCAATGATCAAAGGCATTCCAGCCATGATCATCCCAACTTTCAAAAATGATTATTGGATATACATGCAGTGGCTGTGTAGTTAAGAAGTTTGCTTCCCAACTATGTGGTCTTAGATTCAGTTTCACTGCACGGCACCTTGGACAAGTATGTTCAAATATACCCCTGAGCTTACCAAAGCCTTATGAATGAATTTGGCAGATGGAAACTGAAAGAAGCTCATCATATATATGTGTATATATATATATATATATATATATATAATTTGAATTGATTTTACTGTTATCAGTTCTTAAATATAGTCACGAAACACGTGTAGTCATTTTACAAATTATATATGTTTTATTTATTATTTTATACATTACTTAATCATTGGTATATGATTTTATCTTATATTTAATTTTTTTCTATAGGATGTAATTTTTTTCTATATGGTATAATTTAATTTTTTCATAGTTGAATTGATAAAAGGTAGTTTTTTTCTGATTTATATATATATATATATATATATATATATATATATTGTGAAATTTGATTTAGTATTTCTAAATTGAATTTTTCCCTATGAGTTTTGGAATAATATTCCCTAATATTATTATTATTATAATAAATATATATATATATATATATATATAATTTAAAACAGTTTGATTCGGCTCCATGCTACTTCAAGTTTTTCACAGGCCCCTAAAAGGAGCATGAAGTAATCAAACAATTTTAAATAATACAAGTAGCATAGAAGTAATCAAACAATTTTAAATAATACATGTATCTCCTACTATATGTTTTGAATGCCCTTTTCTTTTGTTTGTCTACTCTCTTGTATATGTATGTATGTACGTACATACGACTATATCTGAGTGTGTGTGTCTTTATATCTGTCTCCGACCACAGCTTGACAATCGGTGTTGATTTGTTAACATCCTTGTAACTTAGCACTTCAGTAATAGACACTGATAGAATAAGTATCAGGCTTAAAATATAAGTACTAGGGTCAATTTGTTTGAGCAAACATTCAACACAGTAATTCCCAGCATGGCCACAATCAAATGACTGAGACAGGTAAAAGATAAAACATACTGCAGCCAAGTCTTCAAGTAATATCTTACTCTCTCATATATATATATATATATATATTATATATATATATATATATATATATGCACCCATAAAATACACACATATATATAACAAACACACACACACATATACATATATCTATGACAGGTTTCCAAACAACTTATAACTACTAAATTCTTTTCGCAAAGCTATGGTTACCTGAAACTATGACAGAAGACATCTTGCCCAAGGAACATTGAACCATGAAACTAAAAAGGCAAACATACTAACCAAACACCCTCAACTAAGTATCTTACTTTCCTGTACACTGACTTGGGTGACACAAGTCTGCAGTACAAGAAAAACAAAAAAGAAAAGCTTTCCCCTTCATGCATTCCTACATTCCTACCCAATGTCATTTCTTTCTCAAACTTTACTTTTCTAAGACTTCTTTGACAAATATCTGGCTTCTTAAAATTCAAGTAGGTGAAAGAAAAATATTAATGGTAGTAATGAAAAAAATATCCATTTCTGGTGGAATCTGAGAACTGTCTTAGAACAGGTTTCAGATTCTTCATTTTACTACAACAATAAAGAAGTGGATAGATTTTGACATTGTATTCTTTATTTTTTTGTGAAATTAGAGAAGTAGTTTAATGCTGGCTTCATATTCTTCATTTTAGTAGAATCAGGAGTAGCTTAACACTGGCCTAGTATCCTGGCATTTTTTTTTAATAAAATCAAACTCAACAGGATATCAGGGTAAACCCTATTGATGTGAATAGCATTTTTATGCTATTCATACACACACACTGACTCACTCACAGCAACTCATTCACACATACATACACGTGCACATACAAGATAAATACTTGCATTACACAAACATACAAACTAAAGATAACTGACAAATGTATATTTATGTGTGTATGGGTGAGTGAGTGCATATAAGCATTCATATACATACATACATAGATTTACACATACAAACATATACATACATATGTATAGATACATAGATAATACATCCACACACACACACGCAAAGAAACATATACACACTACTGTTGTTCAGTTTAAACCATCAACATAGAGTTATTTTTGTTCCTTGTAGATTTAAATTTCATGAAGCCAGTTCAGGAGATTTCACAGAAGACACCAAAAACCCTGCTATGCCCTACTGCCTTGTATTAGAATACAAGATTTAGCAGAATTATGATCATATCTTTTACTTTCACTCAGTGGACTGAAGCTGTGCTGGAAGGATTTTAGTCATACAAAGTGACCCCAGTAATTTATTTTTCTTAAACCTGGTACTTATTCTATGGGTCCCTTTTGCTGAACCACTAAATTGCAGGTATGTAAACAAACTAACACTGGTTGTCAAGTGGTGGTGGTGACATATACATGCACCCGCACACATTGGTATTACGAAGGGCATCCAGCCATAGAAACTATGCCAAAACAAGCAGGGAGCCTGAACAGCCCTTCAGCCGGTTAGCTCCTGTCAAACCGCCCAACTCATGCCAGCATGTAAAACGGACATTGAATAATGGTGATGATACGCACACATACATGCAAATGTGATATACTTCTTTCTAGTTCTGTCTACCAAATCCACTCATAAGCTTTTGGTCAGCCTGGGCCATAGAAGACACTTGCCCAAGGTACCATGCAGTGGGACTGAACTTGGAACCATGCAATTGGAAAGCTTCTTACCACACAACTACAATGTGGATTTAGCATCTATTTCTAGTAGATCAAGTGACTACATAGAAGTGTCCTCATGGTGCTGTGTTAAAGCCAAATAGTAAGTAATATGCAGACATTTCTCAAATAACAGCTTCTCAGTTTTCAAGAGTATTTTCTTTCTTCGTGTTCAATTTCAGTCAATATTTTATTCCGTCATTGTTCATCAAATTACTAAAGATTAAACACACTACATCCCAGCTGCATCAAAATCACCATCACCATCATTATTATTCATTCACTTTCAATACTGGCATGCGTTGGATGGTTTGGAAGGATCTAATAGGCCAGAGATCCATATCTAGCTCAAATGTCTGTTTTAGTATGGCTTACACAACCAGGTGCCCTTCTTAATGTCAACTACTCTACAGAGTGTATTGGGGGCTTTTTATTAATACATCAGCATGAGTGATGCTGCTTTGTAACTCCCAGGAATTAAAAGGCAACATCAAGGCTACAGAATACTCCCAACAAAGAGGAAGAACAGAGGACAGGATGGCGAATTTAGGAGAGACGTTGAAAAGTTAAAATATGTTTGGAGAAAAAAGTTTCTTGTTGTGAGAGGGTGTTAGTGGGGAGAATAACAGAGACTATGTTAGAGAAGAGAATAATAGAAGGGAAAGAGAAAGAGAGAGAGAGCATTGTCATGGGTTAATGAGTTAGAGTAATTAGAACAGTCAGGTGGGCAGGGTAAGGAGAAATTCAAGGCTATTCAAACTTATATGTGGGTGAGAGGGGATGGATGGAGTAGTGCTAGAAAGTGATAAGGAGCCAGAAAGTACCTATTTCTTTACTTCCCACAAGGGGCTAAACACAGAGGACAAACAAGGACAGACAAACGGATTAAGTCGATTATATCGACGCCAGTGCGTAACTGGTACTTATTTAGTCGACCCTGAAAGGATGAGAGGCAAAGTCGACCTCGGCGGAATTTGAACTCGCAAGCTGGAAAGGAGCCAGAAAGTACCTTCAAGGTTAACATGTCCAAGAAGATAACTAGAAGAATAGAAGTGCAGTGACCTTTAAAGATCCTCTGGGGTGTTGTAAGTGCAAGGAACTTGGCCCCAATGCTTGCAATAATGTAGACTTATCTAAGGGTATCTGAGTGTCTGGTAGTCGTCAGGTGTTTTAACTGGGTAAAAGTTTAGTCTATGACCTATGAACAGATTCTTTGAAGGGTTTGCACCTACTTGACCACTACTGTTCTCTACATACAACCTATGTGTATGAGTGTGCATGTATATTAATAAGACAAGTCCCTTAACCCTTGGGGTGCTGCAGCCATGCAGCATATCTAGGGTGAGAAAGCCTGGTGGAGTCCATCCCTCTCCAAACTAACCTCATTTCTACAGCTGAATGAACTGGAGCAACATGAAATGAAGCATTTTGCTCAAGAGCATAACAGAATGCCTGGTCCAGGGATCGAAACCACGAACTTACAGTTGTGAATCCATCACCCTAACCACTAAGCAACGCACCTCCACTAGTGGTACTCATTTCTACAGCTGAGTGGATGAGAGCAACATGAAGTGAAGTATTGTACTCAGAACCTAATGCATCACCCAGTCCAGGAATTGAAACCACAATCTTATGATCATAAGTCCAACAGCCTAACCACTAAGCCACGCAGCTCCAGATATATATGTATACACGCACACACACACACACACACATACACACACACACAACAGAAAGCCATGATTTATGAGAGATGAATATATTTATTTCACCAGTTGATAACTATTTCGCAGCCTTCACCATGTAATAATAGTTATTATAATTTTAGTGTATAATCAGTTATTTTATATGTTTGCACCAATATGCATGTTACACATTGCACAGGAACTACTTGGATTTTCAGAACATTTGCACAGACTTGCTGAGTTTAGGAAGTGGTCTTACTCAGTTACAAGTTGACTTCTAACATTTGACTTCAGGTCAAACCTTATCAGCAGATCTATGATCTAAGACATTCAAACTATGCCAATCATTTACTTTACATTTTCAGGCATAGTATATCTAGGTTTATCTTATCCTATGTACTTGGTGCTATTGCTGTTGTTGCTCTTATCTGATTCAACAGACTTATGATTGAAGATGTTCTAGCCATAATCAGGCAATTCTTCATTCAGGACTACACCAACCAAAGTGTCCTCTTTCTGTTTTTATTAAAACAATACAAGGTAATGTGAGGGAAATTTGGCTGTTGTTTCTAGCAGGTCTTGTAGTGGCTCACTGTTGTTAACAGCAGCAGTGGCGATGGTGGTGGCAACAGTATAGATATTAGCAGTTTCTGGTTTCTAAATGAAGCAGTGTACATCTCTCCAAGTATATGACCTTAGATGTTGGGGCATCAAACTATTGAATATAGAACGAGACAATGGTTTATATTTCAATTGCTTAGGTCAGTTTTCATCTGGGGCATAAGAGAGGTGGTGGTGGTGGTGGTAGTAGAAGTAGTAGAGGAGGGGGGGGTTATATGTACACCAATTACTGTATGTTCTTCATCTCTAAGTATCAGTTTCATATTCTTTGTATTTGCATTGCTTTCTGCCTTGTTTGTAACGTTATATAATTATTTAATTTATTCACTGTATTATTGTGATTGTGTAACATTTCAGATTTTGAAAGTTGCTTTTGTATGTGTGCATGTTAACATAAATAAATAAGTAAATAAATAATCTGTGTGTGTGTGAGAGAGAGAGAGGAAGAGACTATTTCCAATGCTTCTTTTCCCTTTCTCTACACTGAAATTGAATCACCAATTGTGGTAGGTATTACATTAAGCAATGAATGAAAATCAGACTTCAATATCTAGGTACATATATACCCAAGCAAACATGCATGCATATGCACACACACTCATCATCATCATCAATTTAATGTCCACTTTTCCATGCTTGCATGGGTCAGACTGAATTTGGTGAGGCAGATTTTCCAGAACTGGACACCCTTTTGGTCATCAGACCTCACCTGTTCCCTAGTAAGGTAATAGTTTCCCACGTGGAGGAGGGGAAAGAGGGGAGGATGAGGGAGATGGAGAGAGAAGGGGAAGAGGAAAGAGAGATGGAGAGTGCAAGAGATAGAAAGGGAGCACTTGTGTTTGCATGAAACTTCCAGTATTGGATATCTCTACATGTTGAATACCTGCTATTAGGATCATCCCATCTCTAATATTTTGCTTTTGTGTGTATGTGTGAATAGTCTCATAACATACACACAGTCTCTTACTAGCTAAAACAATGACTTATATTATAACCAAAAACTCTATCAAAACAGAGAAAGACATAAGAAGACCACCATCACAATAACAACAAGAGCAACAGCAAAAAGGTCATTGTACAGGTTTGTGAGTAACTAGAGCAGTTCACATCAAAAAGGCCAGCTGAAACAGGTTCAGAACTGTAGAAGTGACCACTACATAAATGGCACAGTGTGAAGATAACAATAAAGAATACACACACTTCATGTCCATAACACCTACTTGATATCATTAGAATGAATAAATAAATAGATGCAATGAAATATAGCCACTTTTCAAGAATTATCTTTGATGGACAAGTTTTGAAATATTCAGGAAGCTAATGATGTCATTCTGACCCAGAAGTACCTTACTAACCCTTGAGAATGATTCATATTTTTTAACAGAGTCAAAGAGCACATTTGTTGTTGTTGTTGTTATTCAGTGCTAGATTTGTGATGATGAAGTAAATTTATGATTAAAGGAATCCCTGACATGACCATCTAGTTTAACCCTTTGGCATTTAAATTTGGCCATATCTGACTCAAATAGTTCACCTGTTTGATGTTCAAACGAACCAGATCTGGCCTCTCACACTTACCATACAATGTCATTCTAAAACTTAACTGCATCATTGAAATCTTGATGCTACAAGATAATATATGATTAATTCAAACCAGTGTGAATAAATAAGTATAAGATTTAACAGAATAATCTGAATGCTAAAGGGTTTAGGGATATCTAGAACTACATTACTTCATGAGCCCTTTCCAGTATCTAATACAGTAGGGGAAGATTTGGTTATAATTTCCAGCAAATCAAGCAATCACATAGAGGCTCCTCTGAAAACTCAAAAGCTAATTAGCTTGATTCGAAGACCTGTAGAGGATATAACTGATCCCAGTATATTATCAGTTTGTCTTTTAATTAAGTATTACTATAGAGCACTGTACAATGTAGACAGACAGATAGATAGATGTCGACAGAGAGATAGATATAGACAGAAAGATAGATATAGAAAGAGAGATAGATATAGATAGATACATACATACATTACACATACAGAGAGGGTTGGGGAGTAAATTATTTGCTGCACAGTCACTTGACCTGCTAGAAATACCATGTAAATTTATTTTGGGTCTTTGTTTTGTGGATCAAACTTGACCTGGGTTAACAACAATCGACAAACACAATGTCAACTTGTGAGAGAGAGAGAGAGAGAGATATAGAGAGAGAGAGAAACGGAGGCAGAGAAGAAAGTAACAGAAAGTAGCAAAGGAAGATAGCGTGAAATAAAAAAGAACAGGAGAGAGAGAGAGAGAGAGAGAGGGGGGGGGGAGAGAGAGAGAGAAAGGGAAGTGATGAGAAAAAAGAGTGTTGTGTTCGCTGTGGTTATAATAACAAGTGAAGATAATTAAGACAAAAAGCTATGAGAAGTGAGACTCAGATGAGTTAAGTGTGTTGCTATGAGTTATGTAGGTTTTAAAATACTGGTTCTCATAAAATGGGTTCTA
Organism: Octopus sinensis; assembly: GCF_006345805.1. Taxonomy (NCBI): domain Eukaryota; kingdom Metazoa; phylum Mollusca; class Cephalopoda; order Octopoda; family Octopodidae; genus Octopus; species Octopus sinensis. The sequence goes on from NC_043006.1 coordinate 57,901,236, forward strand.
AAACATATGTTTCTAATAAGACCATTGTTCTGACAAAAGAGCCGCTCTAATAAAATGCACATTCTAAAACAGGTTTTAATGAAACACGTGTTCTAATATAATGTGTCCTTACAAAATACATAGTTCAAAACACGTGTTCTGATAAAACATGTTCTAAAGTCTATGTTATAGTAAAAGTTCTAAATAATGTTGAAGACTGTTGTAAAGAAATTGAAAATAGGCATGGCTGTGTGGTTAAGAAGTTGCATGCTTTGAAGTTCAATCCCACTTTGGGTAATTGTCTTTTTTGATAGCACCAAACTGTTTAAGGTGGTGAGCTGGCAGAAACATTAGCACGCTGGGTGAAATGCTTAGTGGTATTTCACCTGCCATTATGTTCCGAGTTCAAATTCTGCCGAGGTCGACTTTGCCTTTCATCCTTTCGGGGTCAATAAATTAAGTACCAGTTATGCACTGGGGTCAATGTAATTCAACTTAATCCCTTTGTCTGTCTTCGTTTGTCCCTTCTATGTTTAGCCCTTTGTGGGCAATAAAGAAATAAGAAACTGTGTGGAGGCTTGTCATGTGTGTGTGTGTATGTGTGTGTGTGTGTGTGTGTGTGTGTGTGTGTGTGTGTGTGATTGCATCTTTGTGGTTGCCTCTCACTGATGTATTCACATCCCTCTAACTTAACAGTTTAGCAAAAAGAAATCAACAGAATAAGTGCCAGGTTTAAAATAAATACCACCGATTGGTTTGAATGGACCATTCAAGGCAATGCCCCAGCATGGCCACACTTCACTACCAACCTAGACTGAAACAAAAAAAGAACAAGTACAAGGATAAAAGAATAAATGCAGTGAAAGCTGCTTATTGTGATTACTTTGTGATGGAGCTTCTTAGATAATGATAACCAAATGATGACATTAAGCAGAGGATATAATATGAGTGTGTTTGGGACCTTCTGATTTTGATAGTAATAGCTATTTGATAACATTATCTAGGATTGTAATAAGTGGCTGCGACTTAATGTTAAATATAAATTAAGACAAATGAATATTAAGATGCTTAATGAAAAATAATGAATCACATCTGCAGAAACTTGGCAGTAGAGTAATTAAAGATACATAAATCTACCTGGTAATATCTATCTTTACATCTTTAAAGATATATATATATATACACACACACACACACACATATCACATACATGCACACACTCACACGCACTATATATATATATATATATATATATATATAATATATATATATATATATATATACATACAGGGGTTGAACAAAACAATGGAAACACCTAGCATCATAATTTTGAAATATCTATAAAACCGTCAAAAGTTTGTTAATTTAGTGTTGCTTAATATGCTTTGCTTAAATTGCAGTTTCTTTTCAGATATCATCAGAAAAAGGTAATTAAAATTCATTAAAATAATATATCTATTGGACTTTCAAAGAGGTCAAATTGTTGGTGCTTGTATGGCAGGTGCTAGCATGATGAAAACAGCTGAAATGTTTTGTGTATCAAGTACTGTCTTGAAAGTAATGACAGCCTTTGAGAAAGAGGGAAAAACCTCCTCATCGAAATGAAACTCTGGAAGAAAACCAAAACTTTCAGATAGGGACCGGACTCTTACAAGAATTGTTAGAAAGGATCACAAAGTAAAGCTCCCAAAATGACTGCAGAGCTTAGTGACCACCTCGAGAACCCAGTTTCCACAAAAACTGCTTGCTGGGAGATGCATAAAGCTGGATTTTATGGGAAGGCTGCAATCAGAAAACCACTACATTCAAAAACGATGTTGCAAAGTGTTTAGAGTAGAGTAAAAACCTACAGAATTAGTCCCTAGAGGAAATGCAATCTTTCAGGATGATAATGCACCAATTCACACAGCTAAAGTTGTTACTGAATGACATGAGGAACATTCAAGTTAAGTTGAACATCTTATCTGGCCACCACAGTCCCCAGATCTCAATATTATTGAACATTTCTGGTGCATTTTAGGAAAAACAAGTAAGGAATTGATATCCTCCACCATCATTACTACAAGAACTGGAGTCTGCTTTAACCAAAGAACGGACAAAAATTCCTTTGGAAACAATTCAAACTTTGTACAAGTCCATACCTCATAAAAATCAAGTTGTAATTACTGCCAAAGGTGGTCCTACGCCACATTAAAATAAATTTGTTTGAAATTTTAAGGTGTTTCCATTATTTTTCCTACCCTTGTAATATATATATAACACATGTAGCAAGATATTGTAGACGATTGTGATAGCTAATTGGCAATATTTCCACATGTGCATGCATGCGTGTTTTCCTGTTGACTTCAAAGAACCAAAATGTTTCTCAACAATAAATGTACTTTTCTCCTTCTCCCTCAGATAAAAGAATAACCCTAAAACATCATTCCCTCCTACTCCCTCCTTACCATGGCCTACAAACTGAGCTAAAACTCACACTTCACTACCAACCTAGAGAAAGCAAGCATGCTTTATGCTGTTAGGATTTAGATAAACTCTCACCAGAAACTTGTTCACAAAATACAGAATATTTGCTTCAAAGTGGGTAATACATACAAATACAAGCATACATCAAACCAATAAATTGCATATCTATCATAACCATAACACATAAACCCATAGACCAAGATATGTGGTGGTGGTGGTGTGAATTATGGAAAGTTAGGAATGGTATACTTCAAATGTTATCTCCCTTCTCCACACCCTTCCCAGTCAAACCAAGTATAGTTTCCTAAATGCATATCTGACCACCCATAAAAATGCTGAAGTTATATTAATTACGATTATATTACATCAACATCCTAGAATTACGCTTTCACTTATATGACCTAAATAAACACAAAAATAACACAGTTTCATTTCAATGTTAATTGCCATCTGTAAGTTCAAAGCCTATGTCAGTTAGACAAAAGATTGAAACTACTACCTAATCCCTATGTATCAGGCAATCAGCTGGATGGTCACAATTAGAACTGCTTTCACCAAAGTTCGTTTAATCATTGCTGACCTGGGTCCTGTCAGCTTTAACTGAATAACAAATTAACCGGCAATAGGACTTCTATCTGATCATTCAAATTCCCAAAAACAGAAGCCAAAATCTCCCTCAAATCCTGCCTGACTGTTTATAAGGAATGGATGGGACTTCTATCAAATCATTCAGTTTGCCAGAAACAGATGCCAAACTAACCTTCAAATTCTACCTGACGGTTTATAAGAAATGGATGGGCACTTATAACTGTTTGTGAAGTCAATGTAAGTGATCCCTGAAGAGTATAAATAAAGCTGCTTGATATTCAGAGCATTAAATAAAGCTAGTTGATACTTATTCTAAGCCACTGAAAGCCCTGTAGTTTAACCAAATGGCATAAGTTCTCAGTAAGAACTAGATATATGGCTATTAAACCTAATAAACTTCTGGTACATTAATAGCATTATAAACCACATATCTATAAATTTTAGTCAATACTGTATATAATAGAGAAATGTAAACATTTTATCACGGCAACAGAATACATTCGCATCCTAAATGTAGACTTTGTTTACATATTGCTTCTATAGTCAAATCATGCCTGTAGTTGTGCTTGCTGTCAGCATGTTAAATAATGACCAATTCTCACAAACAGGCTTAGAGGAATGAATCAATGTCATAATGGTGGTGTGTAAAGTGGTTATCCACCATGGCTGCTAGGAAAGAAAGTGTTAACAGGAGTAAATCAAACAGACCTAATTTGGTAAAAATAATACAAGGCCTGACCAAATGTCACATCTCGCTCAATCCTAATACTAACCAAAGTCAAACTTAACATTCCATGTCTTTCATCTATCATACATAACCCTTTTTGATTTGATGAAATGAGTAACAGTAACACACTGGTATCGATTGACTCTAACATATTCTCTCTCTAACAAATTATTATCACAAACCTTACCTAGATTATCTTAGCTTTCTATAACCTCTAGGTAAGCTGACCTAAGTAGTACCTGTAATACACTGTAGGTGATACTGAATCACTGGGCTGTTCACCCTCTTCTCCATGTCAGACTTCCAACATCACTGTAAATGGTGAAATGTTTTTCTGGAGCAAGAAATTTAATTCTACCTTATCATGTCTAAGGCTCCTTGTTTAATGAAGATAATTATCTTACTTTACAACAACCACATCAAATATCCTTTATAACACTCATACACATTGAATGTAATTACAATCAAATATATTCCTCAACAGAAATCTATTACTTAACGAAGATGAAATCAACAGCATCCTTACGTTATTTTATTAGATTGTTATAAACATTTTGTTTGAAGTTTAGAGGAAGCCATTCATCTGTCTTCAGTCACTTCTCAAACAGGAAGTGAAGAATTTTCTGGGTTTCTGAAGATTCCAGCATGTATATCACATGTATGTTGCTCCATGTTTTTGTGATTTTTGCTTCTCTTTTCATCATAGTCTCTCTCTCTCTCCTCTCTCTCTCTCTCTCTCAACCTGTTAATCAGGTCTTTCTGTTGTTTTCTTAATCTATTTTTCTTTAACCTCTCTCTAACTTTGTTTATCAATCATGTTCATCTCTTGTTTTTTCAGTCCCCCACAGCTTGTTTCAGCCTCATCAGCAGCAAAACTAACATCATATCATTATTATCATTATCATCATTATCTATACTATTCCAAGATTGCTGATCACTGCCACAGTCCAACCTGCTTCTCACCACCACCAACACCACAACCAGCAACTATCTATGAGGCTTACCACTGCTAAAGAGAGGAGCCTCTGTTTGTTACTACCATACCATAAGAAGCCAAAATGACCATACTTAACCTCCCTTCATGCATCTATTGTTGATGGCTTTGTGATTTTTCTCAAAGCTTTAAATGATTCTTAAGTTCTGAAAAAGCTTGAAAGGGCTCCAGTTTCCTTACTGTGATAAATTAAATATTAGTCAGAGCACATTTCCATAGATAATACAATGTTCTGCTTATCTCGCTTAAAGGAACAAATTAAATGTTATACTGATCCAGAACACACAAAAGCTACTTGAATATTGCTTGATTATAAAAAGGGGTACTGGAGATACTACTGAAAGATCTTATAAAAGTCACTTCAACACTGTAGCAAATTAGATGAGGAATCAGACCACCTGCTCACTGAGAGTGGTTCAAATCTATTGCAGGTATTTACTTGGGTTTTTCAATGTCGATAATATTATACATTGTTACAATTTTCTTAGATTGTTCATTCATTTAACATCTATTTTCCCATACTAGCACGGGTTGGATAAGGTCTTATTTGCAAGACAACCAGATGCTGTACCTGTAGCCAATCCTAACTTGATTTTCAAATTAGGGCTTTATTTCATTGGTCTTCAAAACCACTGACCGTAATCAAAGTTACAGAGTGACTGTCGTAATGTCTAAAAGTAACAAGCACCATATCAATGCCTCGCTCAGCCAGTGACAAACAAAAACCAGGGAATGACAATATTCATGCACACACACAAACATACACAGTGAAGAACAAAATACAATAAGATGGAATAAATTTGCAATCAACATTATTAGACTGATGCTTACATATATATATATATATATATATATATATATATATATATATATATATACACATACACACACATATTGAATATTCTCTCTATTATCCTATGTAAAGACACAACATGAAGTGATTGGCAATAGGATGGGCATCCAGTTGTAGAAACCAAGCCAAATGTCAAGTACGAGTAGCAGTTAATGGAAACAAAAGCTCCCATTGGGTGATGGCTCAAACCATGATAACCTGTCCAACACATGCCAGCATGAAAAACAGATGTAAAAGTAATGATGATGATGATATATATAGACATGATGAGCTTCCATTCAGTTATTGTTGACCAAGTTTTTTCATCAAGAATTGGTTGGCTTTGGGTTGTAGTAGAAGACACTCATCTAATGTACAATGTAAGGGTTTGAACCTAAAATCACGTGGTTTCAAGTGAACTTCTTAACAACAGAGCCATGCCTCCACCGCTTGTGGTTAGCAAATAGATAGATCATCCAGGAATACAACCAATGATAGATTGTTGTCTCATCCAGTTGGAGGTTTGTCTCACACCTGTCCAAAGCCATGTATCCAAAGTTAAGCACCATTATCATCTATCTTTTACTTTTTCAGTCATTAGACTATGGCCATGCTGGGGCACCACTTGAAGAATTTTAGCTGAATGAATTGATCCCAGTACTTGCTTTTTAATGTCTGATACTTATTCTATCAGTGTCTTTTGCTGAACCACTAAGTTACAGGGACATGAATACACCAACACCTGTTGTCAAGTGGTGGTGGGTGGCAAACACATACACAAAGACACATATACAACAGGTTTCTTTCAGTTTCTGTCTACCAGATCCATTCACAAGGCTTTGGTCAGCCCGAGGCTGCAGCAGAAGACACTTAAGGTGCCATGCAGCAGGACTGAACCTGGAACCATGTGACTTGGAAGCAAACTTCTTAGCCCAGCAGCAACACCTGCACCTTAAAAAAAAATCTCCACAGGGTTTCCAAAGGTGGTGTTGACATTTTTGCATACATTATCTTAACAATAAGGGCGTTTTATATTCCAGACAATAGTGGAAGAAAGAATAAAAAAAGAAACAACACCATAACACCGATTTGAGATTTAATAATCCTTCTCATTTTTGTTATATACCAAGCCAATCAAGAATTTTTTTGTTTTTTTTTTGTAAATTTTTATCCTAGTGTGACAGATTATATATGGATATAAGGTTTGTGCCAATTTTCCAGTATGAGCTGGATAACATGCTCATCTAGTTTTACAAAAGCATCTCCCATTGACATCCCTAAGTCCCCTCACACACATGTAACTGAAGAATCTTTAATCTACCCACATCTCAATCACAAATCACACAAGCTGACTGTTTCCTTTAGCACTAAAAGCATCAATTATTTTGTTTTGTTTACTTGTTTTTTTTTTGTTTTTTTTTTTTCTATCTCTCCTTCATCCACCAACAGCTGTCTCTCTTACATGTGGAAGACAGGGATAAAAAATCGGACAATGTCATGTCTGAGATCAATTTTTGCTGGTATGTCTATCTGCAGGATATATGCTACAGTATATTTGATATTGCATCCTTCTAATATCTCTCTCTCTCTCTCTCTCTATCTGTGCATACACAAACACAAACATTTATTCAAATACTCACATGCACACATATAAGCATATATACAAATATTCATACACACATAAACATATATAAACAAATGTGTTAGTATATATATGTGTATTTTATGTGTGTGTGTGTATATATTTATATTTACATTGTGTGTATGTATGTATTTATATATAAAGAGAAAAAATAAGGATAAACACAAGTTTATATATACATGCATGATGTATACATATATACACACACACACACACATATGTATACAAACATGTATACAAACACATGTACACACACACACACATATGTATACAAACATGTATACAAACACATGTACACACACACACACACACATATATATATACAAACATGTATACAAACACATGTACACACACACACACACATATATATATATATACAAACATGTATACAAACACATGTACACACACACACACACACATATATATATATATATATATATATATATATATGATATACAATATTACACACTGATATATGACACAGAAAGAGCGAGAGAGAGAGAGAGATTAGGAGTATGCAGGAAGCCGCCTGATTTAGTGGTATGGAACAGGTGATAATATTTATGTTGAGTATTGTTTAGTTAGATCCATCAGTAATTCAACTGATGGCATCAGAAATTTTACTGAATGTAGTTGCAAGTCATCATCATCATTTTACGTCCATTTTCCATGCTGGCATGGGTTAGACAGTCTGACAGGTGCTGACCACTTGAAGAGATATTCAGGCTCCATGTATGTTTTGGCATCGTTTCTACAGCCGGACGTCCTTCCTAACACCAACCACTTTACAGAGTGTATTGGGCACATTTACAAAGCACTGGCATGGATGTTTTTTCTGTGGCACCAGCACCTACAAGCCTGCAAGACTAGGGATGCTCAGCTGAGATGGTTGCAAGAGATGAGCCTGTATGCAAGAGCAACCATGCTTTTACGTAGCTTGACATGTCTTTTCAAACACAGCAAATCACAGGAGTCTTGGTCCCCTCTCACCTCCTGTGTAAGCCCCAGCATTTGTAGATCCTTTCTCATCACTTCATCCTACGTCTTCTTGGGTTTACCCTTTCCACATGTTCCTCTACCAACCCCGAAAAATGTGAAATAAAATAAAATAAAAATCACTGCACTATATTCCACATACTGTGCTATACAAAATGTCATTTCCCAGTCGTATATAAAATCTCATAAGAGCCTCTATGCAGTCACTCAGTCTGCTAGAAATAACAGTCAAATCTAGGTTTTCATCAATTGACAAACAAAATTAAAAAAACCGGATGATTCATTGCTAGGACACCTTTAACTATATGTGTACTAACCACCAGGACATATTTCATCACCAAGGTTGACCTAACACTAAGCAACAACAACATCCCATAATTATTTAATAAGTGAGATTAAATGTAGATGTTCTTGTTTAGCCCTAGATCATCCCCGATCAAGTAGACCTATAATAAAAGGCATCTCAACTGTGTTCTTTTTTGTTCAACATGTCGCTTCTTTTCTTTAAGACAGCTTAGTTGGAGCTGAGAGAGATTTGATTGTTATTTGTAGTAAGTGAGCACCCACAGAGTGGTTCCCTTATTGGCGTGATAATAATAGTTATTAATCCTTCAGTATTTGGATTATTCTGTTAAATATAATGCTTATTTATAATGTTATTTATAATGCTTATTTAAGGCGGGTAGCTGGTAGAAACATTAGCACTCTGGGCAAAATTTTTACCAGTATTTCGTCTGTCTACATTCTGAGTTCAAATTCTGCTGAGGTCGATTTTGCCTTTCATCTTTTCGGGGTAGATAAATTAAGTACCAGTTGCATACTGGGCTCAATCTAATCGACTGGCCCCCCCTCCCCCAAAATTTCGGGCCTTGTTCCTAGATTAGAAAAGAAACATAATGCTTATTTATTTATACTGCTTTGCAGTAATTATGCACTATCTCATAGCTTTGAGATTTCAATGATGATTTTTTTTAGAATGACAGCGCAGGTGTAAGGGGCCAAATGTGGCTAGTTTGAATGTAAAATAGGCTGAATATTTGGGCCAAATACGGCCAGTGTAAATGCTAAAGGGTTAAATTAGCTATTGTATACAGAGCTGGGAAAAGCATTTTTTTTTAGCAGTCCTTTAACCCTCCCCCTAAAAAAAATACTCTACTCCATAATGGAAAAGGGTCATATTATTACATTTATGTAAGACAAGTTCAAAAAGATACTAACAATTTCCTTTCTTTATCTCTTCTATTGCTTCTACAAGGGCCTCTGCTTTTCTGCATCACCTAGTTGCATACTTTCTTCAACCACCTGTCTCTGTTTTTTTTTTTTTTTTTTCATACCAGCATAACTGTTGCTATGTCCCATTTCTCAGATACCTAACGAAACATTTTATTCAGTCTTGAACTATAGCCGTCTGGAATTCTTTCCCTACTTCTGTTCCTTACCATCCAATAATCACTTTTTCAAATCAGCTTAGAGATAGATTCTTTCAGACAATTCTGTCAACATACATAATGAACACATGCTTTTTAGAAACATCTATTTTGTCTTTAGGTGAAGATACATGACCTGAAGTGCTAGAGTGTTAGGTTCATGATCATTAGATTGTGAGTTCAATTCCTGGAAGAACAATGCATTATGTCCTTAAACAAAGCACTTCATTACGCATTACTATAATACTCGCATCTGAAAAGGAGTACCAGCAAAATTTGTAGGGTTACCTCCAAGACAGACAAGCATCCCTTTCAGGGGTTAGTCTTGTATTCTCAACTTAGATGGAAATCCTGATAAACTCCAGCTTCATGAGCTTATTGATTTGAAAGAAAGGGTTTTTTTTTTTTATGTTGTCTCTATGAATACAATCAGAAGTTTTATACCAAATCTGTATTGTGCCAAAAAGGATATTTCTACATAATTGCACAAACTATTAATAATAGCAACCTAATCTCCGTTCCCTCAAATCCAGCCCTAACATCTTAAAAGATTAAAAAAAAAAAACATATCTGATAATGTCATCCTAAATATCCACTCACGAAGTCTAGCAAAAAACAACAACAACAAAAAAAAAGACAGGATGGTCATAAGAGAAGCTGAGCTAAGACTAAATTACAAAAACAGCAGCAGCAACCAGATATTTATGAAAGCAAGTACTTATTGACCTACCTCCAGCATCAGTTTGGTTCACTTCTTGTCAATTGCACCACTTTTGTTTTTACACTGCCTCATTGTTTCAGAATACAGTATAACCTAATTTATCATTATTCAATTAACTGCATCAAGTACATTTCTGTGTTAGAGTTTAGGTTGTTGATGCGAGTTCAGATGTCCTTAACTGTAAACTTTATACATCATATTATACAGTCACTGCTTATCTTTCTTCTATCTTGTTTAGTGTTTGCACTTCAGTTTTATTTCCTGTTCAGATCACTTCAAAAGTCTTCTATCAGTCGAGGTAGGAAACAAAAACGCACAAGGAAGTCAAATCCTGCCATTGCTATAACCAAGCACTAAAGTGTCAATAGGAGGAGTCTCTATGTGGTTGCTGAACCTTGTAGAAATAGCAGTTAAATCTCTTTCAAATCACACCCTTCACCTCAACCCTTTAGCATTCAGATTATTCTGTCATAGGTGTTGGTGTATTCATGTCCCTGTAACTTAGTGGTTCAGCAAAAGACACTGATAGAATAAGTATCAAACATTACATTATTTTGAATTAATCATGCATTATCTTGTAGCTTTGAGATTTTGGTGATGTAATTGCGTACTTTTAGAATGACATTGTAGGGTAGGTGTGAGAAGCCAGATCTGATCAGTTTGAATAGGTAGAATATTTGTTCTGGATACAGCTAGTTTAAATGTTCAAGGGTTAAAGACACTTTTAACAACACTGAAATTTCTTAAACATAGAGACAAGATGGTCATGGCGGGAATGCTTTTGATCATTGGACTGCTTGATAGGGGAGGACTTGAGGCTAAACAAAATGACAACAGCCAAATACTAAGTACATCTCTCAAAAAATTGCTCAAGAAACAAATATGTGAAAACTGTTCACAGGGATGAAAAATATTGGAGACATTGTTGTTTAGCCCCAACACTGAACTGAAGTATGATCAAAAACATTCCAGCCATGACCATCTCATTTGTTTTTAAGATTTAGAGTGTGATTGAAATGAAATTTGACAACCATTTCTGACAGGCTCAGTAAGAACATAGAGGTTCCTTAGGTGACTTGTAAATTGTAATGTAAAGAGGAGGCCTGCTTCTTAACCAGACTAACAGTGCATTCTGGTGGGGGTAGTGAGGACACAGTGAATTCAGAAGATGGGAGCAATTATCAAAGGGGCACTGTAAGTGTGATGGTAGATATTTAAAAGGGTCTTGACTTTTCTAAGAAATAAAATATTAAAACTATATACAGTACTATATTTCAAGTGCATTTGCCAAAAAAATGTCCAACTCATTAGAATACAAGTTGGATATTGTGTTATCAGTGAGCAGAAATAAGAGTGATGATGTTCCAAGGTCCAGGTGGGTGTGTGATAAGAAGCTTGCTTCCCAGTCACATTGCTCTGGGTTCAGTGCCACTATGTGGCACCTTGGACAAATGTCTTCTACTATAGCTTCAGGTTGACCAAAGCCTTGTGAGTGGATTTGGCAAACGGACACTGAAAGGAGTCTGTTGTGTGTGTGTGTGTGTGTGTATCTATGTGTGTGTGTCTTTGTGCCTGCGTTTGTCCACCCCCACCACTTGACAACTGGTGCTGGTATGTTTGCATCCTTGTAACTTAGTTGTTCAGCAAAAGAAACCAATAGACGAAGTCCTGGGCTTACAAAAAAAAAAAAATTTACTGGGGTTGATTCATTTGACTAAAAAATTCAAGGTGGTGCCCCAGCATGGCTGCAGTCTAATGACTGAAACAAGTAAAAGATAATAAAAATAAACCTTTGCATCTTTTAGTTAATTTCCATGAAAATGTAAATGTAGCTTGCTTCCCAACCACATGGTTCAGGGTTCAGTCCCACTACGTGGCACAATGGGCAAGTGTCTTCAACTACAGCCTCAGGCTGACCAAAGCCTTGAGTGAATTTGGTAGATGGAAACTGAAAGAATCCCATCATGTGTGTGTGTGTGTGTGTTTGTTTATGTATTTGTCACCCACCATCGCTTGACAACCGATGTTGGTGTGTTTACATCTCTGTAACTTAGCAGTTCAGCAAAAGAGACCAATAGAATAAGTACTAGGCTTACAAAGAATAAATCCTGGGATTGATTTTTTCAACTAAAGGCGGTGCTCCAGTTTGGCTGCAGTCAAATGGCTGAAACAAATAAGAGAATAAAAGAATAGGGGCCACTGGTCCCTGTAAATATCTAAAAATGGGCACCTACCAGATAGAATAGTATAAGAAAGAAAGGAAAGCGCTGAGCTAAACTAACTTCTGTTTAATTAAGATAAAATGCTAAGTTTTTTATTTTCATTTATATTTTATTTATTATGTGTTTGAGTCATTGAATTGTGGTCATGCTGGAGCACAACCTTGAAAGATTTTAATAAAATCAAATCACCCCCACTGCTAATTGTTCAAAGTCTATCACACTCTTTTGCTGATCTGCTAAGTTATGCAGACATAAACAAACCAACACCAGTTGTCAAATAAGAAAAAGAGCCTTATACACACAATGGGCTTCCATACAGTTTCCATCTATGAATGCACTCACAAGGAATTGGTTGGCCTGGAGCTATAATAGAAGACACTTGCACAAGGTGCCACACAGTGGAACTGAACCCAGAACCATGTGGTTGTAATGCAAGCTTCTTAACCACACAACAGACTTTGCAAACCATGGAGCAGAAGTTTTTTGTTGGTACTGTGGTGCAAAAAGCTGTGGATCATTATTCTAGACAAAGAAAAATCAAAACACAATGAAAACAGACATGCCTCAAACTGACAACAAAGTCAAATTACCATTATCAAAGAGAAACTTATGACTGCAAGGATTACGGAAGCATTCCGTGAATGTCAGGCATCTTTCAATTAATAAAGAATCTGAAACTTGCTTAAGTGCCTCAACCTATAAATTCCAGATGTAGCAGATAATATTCCTTGCTCTTCTTCCTAAATGATTAAAAAAAGATTGTTTTCTAATTTCAGAAAATGTATTCCTTACATTAAAAAAAAAAAAAATTACAGCAAGAGTGGTTGTGTGGTAGGAAGCTTGCTTCCCAACCACATAGTTCGAAGTTCAATCCTACTGCATGGAACTTGGGCGTCTTCCACTATAGCCACAAACCAACCAAAGCCTGGTGAGTGGATTTGGTAGATGAAAACTGAAAGAAGTCAGTCATGTGTGTGTGTGTGTGTGTGTGCACGCTTGTCTCCTACCACCATGTCACAATCGTTGTTGGTATGCTTACATCCCTGTAACTTAGCAGTTCAGCAAAAAAGATCAATAGATAAGTACCAGACTTAAAAACTAATAAACATATCGGGGCCAATTCATTTGAATGAAATTCTTCAAGGTGGTGCTCCAGCATGGCTGCAGTCTAATGACTGAAACAAGTAAATGAAAAAAAAAAAAAGAATTCTTTGAAAACAAGAATCAGCCAACTTAATAGAAACAGTAACCAACCAGACCAATGAAGAGACATCTTGTGTCATTGCTTGAGCTGCTAACAATAGCAGCTGAATCTCACTCAAATTATGCCCTACGTTTGAATTTGGTTCTACATATACAATGGTTAAAAAAATAAGAACGGTCATAAGTTGAACATGTTTGATGATAGTCTTACTGGGTGAGTCCTAGTTGGAACTAAACAACAATAACCAGAATCAGATAATAACTTCTCTGATCTCCAAATCAAAGAAACCAGACAGACTTGGCAGCAGCAGCAGCAGCATTTTATATGTAATTCAACATGCTTTGTTCATATGTTCTACATACAGACAATATAGATTGCTGCCAAAGTATTGTTTGTAATTATTAAAAAACTGACAGATGCCAAACAGGAAAAATTGCCATTAAGTTGAGAGAGCAAGGTGTTGAAACAATCCCACAACCTAGCTATGGGAACAAATACATAAGTTTCTGTGTATACACACACACACACACACACACACACACACACACACACATGCACACACATGTATGTAGTTATATATGCACAGATGCAAATAATGGCTGCATAGAGAATGACTTGTGAGGATTGGACAAGCTATATACAAAGATGCAGTAAGTGAAGTGAGAGTCAACAACAATTTTAGTATTGAATTTAGTTTGAAGGCAGGAGTTTATCAAGGTTGTCCTCAGTCCCTTCCCATTTATTGTAGTCCTACAGGCCAGGTGCCACCAAACTATGGTCCACAGGCTGGATTCGGCCTGTCGCCGCTCTGTATCTTTTGTGTAAGTACCTGCATTTGTAATTGGTATGGCATAAGTGTTTGGATTAACTTATGTCTATGAGCAAACATTTTCAAAAATGAAGTATGTGAAGTCAGCACATCAAACGAGGTTGGCTGATGGACATTAAAAAGCTATTCTCTTGGTTGGGTGCAGCAATTCCAAAGCAAATATTGACGATATCTTAAAAACTAAACACCAGTTTCACAAATCTCACTAACTTTCTTGCTGCTTAGTTTGTGACATTTGGAAATGTGCACACTGGGTGTGATGAAACTATTTTATTGCTAATGTTGTCTTCTTTGATAACTTTTTGGTAAATAAATATGTTGGTTGTCTTTATTTTTTGTGTGATCACTATTGTATTGAACAAAATGGTTATGCAGCCCATGTTCATCTTTCTCTCAGTGAACTGGCCCACTGTGAAAAACGTTTAGTAACCCCTGCTATCACAGAGTTGTTTAAGACTGGCTTTCCACAGGAACTCTTATATGCTAAGATCTAGTTCTCAAAGATGAATCAACAGTGAAATTAAATAGGAAACTTCAAGCATGCAAACTAAAGCTAGAATCAAGAGGCCTCAAAGAAAATTTAGCAAAGACTAAAGTTTTAATAAGTAGGAAAGATGGTAGAACCCTGGTATCTTCAGGGTGATGGCCTTGCTCAAAATGCAGCAAGAAGTAGGTATAAAACTCATATATTGTACTCAATGTAGTTACGAATAGACGTGACATGCACTGGAGGAGTATGTACTATGAGCACAGCAGAAGTAGATTCTCTTAAATGTTTGGATGACTCACTAGAAGTAACTGATAGCTTTTGTAATTAGCAGGATAGGTGGGGTGCTCTGAACATAAAGTAGCCATGGTAAGAACAGGTTGGAAATAGTTAAGGGATCTACTTCCATGGATGTCAACAAAGGCCTTTTCCCTCAAGAATGAAGGGAATATTGTATGATGCTTGTGTCAGAAATGCAATGATGTATGGTAGTAAGATGTGATTCATAAATGTAGAGGACTTGAGAAAACTGGAAAGAAATAATAGCATCCGTTTGTAGAATGTATGGAAAATGAAGTACAAATGCATAGAAAAAAAGAATCTTGAGCATAAAAGGAATCAGATGTAGTATACAAGAATGACTGACAGTGCTGGTATGGATATATGATGCATATGGATGAAGACAACTGTATAAAGTAGTGCCAATCATTTAATGGGGAAAGAATTTGTGGAAGAGGGAGACCCAGAAGACATGGGACAAAGTGATAAAGGTTCATCTCAGAAAAGATGACAAAGGACTGGGATAACTGGTACTATGTCAGTCTGAAGACATGTCCACTTCAACTTAAAGATTTTGGAAACACAATGTGTCTATGTGTGTGTGTGTGAGTGTATGAGTGTGTGTGTGTGTGTGAGAGAGAGTGTGTGTGTGTGTGAGAGAGTGTGTGTGTGAGAGAGTGTGTGCGTGTGTGAGAGCATGTGTGAGTGTGAGTGAAAGTGCATGCGTTTGTGTGTGTGTGTGGTGTGTGTGTGTGTGTGTGTAATAGCATGTAAATGTTGGGTTGTATGGTAATTCTTCAACTTGTCAGTTGTTTGACTTTTGAAAAATTCCCTTGGATTGTTGTTCCGTTCTTTGTCTGTTGTCATGGAATACACTTCAAAGCTACCAGACATGATTATACACTTTCATTACATCAAGTTGAAGAGCTTGGAGAGCTTATACCAGATTGTAATCATTGTGAATAGGTTGAAATTATAATCAGACAAAGAAAAGTTACTGTACTTGAAGCAAACTCCAACTGATGAACTTGCTTACATGAACTACACCTGAAGCTGTAGTGGTCAATGTACACAACTGATTAACATCATTTCAAAGTTAATGAAAAAAAAAAAGAGAACAAACAAATACTTTTATATATTCCAGTCCAATGTTTAAAAAAATCTTACAACCAATGCTCCCTCTAGGCTATGCACTTGTGTGCATTCACATATTTTACAACTAGTACACAAAGGGGAAATAACGTGTGCACAAAGTTTTCAAGATAATTTTTTTTTTTTTTATTGAAGATGGTTATTCTTTGCCTACATTGCAAAGAAGCAAATTTCTGTGCCTTGGTGAATATTTACTTAAACTCACAAGACGGAATCTGTGTAATCCTTTTGCATCCTTTAGAAAGCGAAAATTTGCTAAAAGCGTTGTAACACATAACAGATGATTGTGCTTAAGGTCATCTGTTAAGTTGTTTCAAGAATTAACATACAACCCCAATATCATTGTCACTGATAATAAAAGTAGAACATGCATGTTGACTATAGTCAGCTGTTAAATCTTGTGTGGAAATGGTGTTTTGTTGGTTTCAAGGTTCATATTTTTTCACTCTTTTCTTTTTCAGTCTTTTTATTTGAAATTTCATTTACATCCAGCTTTGTCTTTTTCATAAACTTCTAAATCTCTATTTCCGAAAATGTTTTCTTCCTTTTCTTTAATATAATCCATTAAATATACAATGCAAAATCATAGCAATGTAAAACTAACAACTTTATGTAAAATTATGATCTAGTGACACTTAATGACAGTGCAATGCAATGTAATAAGTAGTAACTCAATCTAATATCACAAACTTCCAGTACAGTGAAAATAGTATCGTAGTATAAAAACCATAGAACTATGAAGTGAAATCTTTATATTAAATCTTGGCATTGCAGCAAAAGTCACATCAATATATCTAAACCAAGACTTTTTAAGACTTACATTAAATCTGAGGACCTTAAAAACATTAGAGAAGTGACCTATGGTTTCATTTGAGTTTCAGTTATGTATCACTGTGTCAAAGTTATCTCTGATCAAAATAAATGATATTTTTGATGAAAGTATTAAAAATAATGTCATCATAAGTTGCTTAACTTGTCTGAAGTGCAATGTTTGACATAGATACCATCAGGATTATTTTTCAAACATAAGAAATACAACTGCAAAATACATTCTGAATAATGTAGGTTTGACAATATCGCTTCATTTGACTTACACTGGCAATGGATCACGGAGAGAAACATTCAAATTAACCCTTCCTTCATTCAAAGAACACATGAAAAGCATCTAATATCTCAAGGTAACACACTCTTAATAAAATCTTCTAAAACTTTTCCCTGTTATTGGTATCCAATACTTTAGAGAGATCAATAAAGTATGTTCCTCACTCTACACTTCGCTTTGAGCTGGTAGACACTAACAGTTATATCTACTGTTCCTCATTCAGAAACAATACTGGGATTACGCAGAATATGTTCAGTGAGGGTATCAGTCAGTTGATTCAGAATAATTCGGGGGAGTGGTTTTCCACACAACAAACAATAGAGATTTTCCTCTGAAATTCCTACACCTAGGTTTATTACCTTGCTTACAGAGCAAAACCAGAACTGCATTTCCCCCAGTCCTTGAGGTGCTTTCCCCTCCAGACATCTAGAAATTCAAGCATTCTCTCATCTCCATATTTCAGAATTTTGGCTGATTAACTATTTATTCCAAGAGCCCTCTTATCGTTCATGAGGCTGAAAGAAAGTTTAATTTCCCCATGGATCGGATCATTACAGTCCAATGACTGTTCATACCACTTTCCAGAATCTTTGAAATAATGAAAAAAATTGACACTCTTACAGAAACAAAACACCAGCATTTTCAGGAACAACCTTATTCCAAACCTTTCACCTCAACAGAATGCCAACCAGGAATAAAAGCCATCCTAATCTTTTATTCAAAAACGCCCAAGGCAAATCCAAAACTCACGACAAACAGATAAGCTCCTAAAATTTAACTTATTGCAGAGACAAAGAACACAAAAAGCCTCTACAATCACATGAAGGAACAATATTGTTCACAGTAAGCAGTATTTGCCCGTCTTAAGTTGAAAGGTGATAAAAATTAATAGATGTGGTCTGTAACAGAGAATAACATTGAAACTAAACTGTAATTTGTTCATCAAACTAGCTGCTAAGAAAGCATTATATATGCAATTAGGTTGACACAGTTTACTTAAGCCCTTTAGAATAGTGGGTTTATAATTGAACAATCATACAGCAGCAACTGAGACTACATACTGGATTGTAATAATGGAATAAGCAGATGTGCTTCAAGAGGAAACAGCTGGAATTTACCCTAACTACCTACATTATATATATATATA
Organism: Octopus sinensis; assembly: GCF_006345805.1. Taxonomy (NCBI): domain Eukaryota; kingdom Metazoa; phylum Mollusca; class Cephalopoda; order Octopoda; family Octopodidae; genus Octopus; species Octopus sinensis. Next base: position 57,920,030 of record NC_043006.1, read on the forward strand.
TATATATATAAACACACATGCACACACTGTCTTTAACCTAATAGCATATCAATCAATTCCAGCAAATTATCTTTCCTTTCTCATTCAGAGTTGGTTGCAATTTCTACTAAGTGCTTGTTTTACCTTTTCTAAAAGTAAAGATACTTTCTATAAATCAAGAATTTATCTTGCGTGATATATAATATACCTTTATTTTGTTGCTGTTTCTTGTTGTCATCCAAATTCATGCTCGGTGTTACTTTTGTAAGCTGATTTTTTCTTTAACTACACACATACATACATCTATATATATAAAACTGTAGTTGTGTGAGTGTCTGTCTCCTAAGATTTAGATTCCTAACTCCTCCCACATTTTGCGGTGCAGTTTAACCAAATTCGGGTATCTTATAGTCGTGATTAATATCAAGCCCGTCTGAGTATTAGCGCGCGTCTACGATGAGTCTACGATTTTAAAAATAATTTAACATCATTTTTTATTCCATTTTAATGCATAATTTTTCGTGTGTCGATGGCGGCGGAGTTGGCATCCACGCTCAAACACCTGCACCTGTGTTTGCTTCTCCCCCTTCTTCCCTCCCTCGTGAAGCTGTGGGGAAGGGAGTGTAAGGAAATCAACGTCGTAAAGCGTTGTCAAGGAGACCAGCGTTCTTTTAGAACAACGACTTCATGGCTTGAAGACACCAAAACAGAAATGGCTAAGAAAGCCCGAATTGGCATCTATAAGGGAAGTAACTCTCTAAAAATGCTTATATAGTTATTTCCCTTACAAACCCGAGCAACGCTGGGCAATACTGCTAGTATATATATAACTTGGTCCATAGTAAGGCAACCAAAACCATATAATATCATTTCCAAGAGATGCCAACTCTGCTCTGAGGAATCCCTGTCTATTCTGTGGACTAATGAGAAGATCATTAACAGAATTTCTGAAAGACTCTCAAGATGCCTACAAGTATATAAATGTACTTTCACACAATGCAATGGCAATGAATTCAAGTAACTGTTAACATAATTTACTTTAAGGTATGAATGAATTAAGTTTACCTTTAACCTCCCCATTCTTATAAAAACCAAATGACTATTCAACTTGCTATGTGAACATATACTCTCTTTACTCTTTTACTTGTTTCAGTCATTTGACTGTGGCCATGCTGGAGCACCGCCTTTAATCGAGCAACTCGATCCCAGGACTTATTCTTTTGTAAGCTCAGTACTTATTCTATCAGTCTCTTTTGCCAAACCGCTAAGTGACGGGGACATAAACGCACCAGCATCGGTTGTCAAGCAATGCTAGGGGACAAACACAGACACACAAACACACACACGCACATATATATATATATATATATATATATATACACATATATAAGACAGACTTCTTTCAGTTTCCGTCTACCAAATCCACTCACAAGGCTTTGGTCGGCCTGAGGCTATAGTAGAAGACACTTACCCAAGGTGCCACGCAGTGGGACTGAACCCGGAACCATGTGGTTGGTAGACAAGCTACTTACCACACAGACACTCCTGCGCCTATGTGCACCAAACCACATATGTGAGTATACTTACATCTTCATGAGCAAATGTACATGCACCATACAACTTATGTGGAGGCGTTTATACATCTATCTCCATTAACAGTTATTTTTAATACATTTTTCCCTGTATTGCTTGTCTGTTTCTTTCTTGTATCTTATTTTATAATTGATCTTCTATATAAATGAAGATATATCCTTTAATTTACTGCTTTTCTTTAAACGAAATGAGAAGATACATTGCATAACTATTATTCAACAAGTTACATCTATTTATCACCTGTAGAGACACATCTGCACTGTCAGATGCTCCTGAACTAGTTGTTAAGTATCCCACCAGTGAGAGATCGATGCTAGATGTGTCAAAACAATTGTAGTGATTAATGAAAATTCTCATATTTTCCATCTTCCATTTAAGAAAGACAGACAGACAGACAGACAGAAAGACATATACATACACAAAGAGGGAAAGAGACAGAGAGAGATTGTGTGTGTGTGTGTGTATACATATTATACACATATAGCACACACACACACAGAGTGGGAACTGTAAACCTGTGAGATATTATCATTCAGGTCTCCTTTAATGTAGTGTTTAAGAATTTTCTTACTGTTTTATTTCCACTAAAGATTCATGTCACAACCTCAAACTATTTATAATTACCTATAATTATTCCTGACTCCTTTTGGGATCTATACTTCAATAAAGAGGAGTTGACATGTGCTCTGTTGAGTTTATATGAGTCTTAATATCAAAGATATAGCAGCAGTTTCCAAAGAAACTCCACAGCTATTTTGAAACCTATAAGATTGTTAGAAATTTATATAGAACTACGAAATAAATAATTTCTTTAAAAACCAGTCTTTTTTCATTTTTTCCTGACAGGCTGAATTCTTGAGATGGTATAAAGTCGACACAGGTAGAACTAAAGCTATAGTCTTATGAGGGAATGTCCTTGAGACTATTTTAATTAAACACCATACACCTCTGCTACTTTAAGAATTGTTATTTATGATGTTTATCTTTCATCAAGAATTGAATACACTTTAGAAAGAGCTGTGTTATTAGAATTGGTTGAAAATGTGATAGAAGAACAATGTGTAATAGCAAATGTTTTAGACAATTTTAACAATGGAATGAAACTGAAATCATAATTATCAAACTGCTATGTTGGTAATGCTTTCATAAATCTCTGTACAATGTACTACATCTCTTAATTTAGTAGGAGAGAAAAGTGCATATGACTGGACCTGAATCCAGAGTTCCAGTGAACAAACACTACATAAGTATAGATGTAAGACATCATCATCATCATATATGTGTGTGAAGAGGCGTGGCTTAGTGGTTAGGGCATTCGGCTCACAATCGGAAGGTCATGAGTTCCATTCTTGGTGAGGCGTTGTGTCCTTGAGCAAGACACTTTATTTTACGTTGCTCCAGTCCACTCAGCAAGAAAAAATTAATAGTGCCCGTGTTTTAAAGGGCCAACCATGACACACTGTGTCACGCTGAATCTCCCTGAGAACTACGTTAAGGGTACGTGTGTCTGTGGAGTGCTCAGCCACTTCCACATTAATTTCACAAGCAAGCTGTTCCGTTGATCATATCAGCTGGGGCCCCTGTCGTTGTAACCGATGGAGTGCTCATATATATATATATATATATATATATATATATACACACACACACACACATATATATATAATCACATATGTATAATAATTTAAGATATTTATTTCAGCGGCTATTGTCTTACAAATAACGTAAATGATATGTTGTGCATAATAGATTATGTCTTTGATTTTAGTCTACCATTAAACATTACATATGTTAGGCAGCATTCGAATATATTACACACACCCACACAACATTATATATGTGCATGATTATGTGCATATGTATTGTAGACAACACACATCTTGGTACATAAAATAAGAAAGGAATGTAGAAAGAGTTGTAAGGAAATCTATCAGTTACATATAAAAACAGGGATTTTATTAATTTCTTACAGCTAATGTATTTGGAAATGCTTTGTAAGAATGTGTATGTGTGTTTGTATGGAATTGTGTGTGTGTGTGTGTGTGTTTGAATACATGTGTGTGTATGTGTTTGCATGTCTGAGTGTGTGCATGTATGCATAAAAAAAAACAAGGCAAGAGAAATTATACATTCCACAGATACACTAAAAGTTAATAGAGTCAGATGTGTAGAAATCAACAGCTTTTTACATATCTATTTTTAGATTTATGTATGCACTTTTCATTCTAAATCTTCATTTTGTCATTCGGTCAAAATCAATTAAGTACCAATAGTATTCTGGAACTGGACTAATCAGCAAATAGCTACTTAGAAAGAAGATTCAACAAATGAAAGGAGAAAGGGGGCATTTCTTCCAGCAAAAATGTTGGCAAAAGAATGGTGAGCTAAATCTATTTCTTCAGTGACCAACATGTCATCCAGCCCAAAATTCTGAGTGGAACTATATTTTCACAATTCAAATATTTGAGAAAAGACATAATACATTGAAACTTATACACAATCGAGGCCATATTGAATTAAATTAACCATCTATGTATCATACTCAACATACAGGGTGTCCATAAATTACCTTTACAATTTCAAAAATTCAGGAAAAAAAAAAAGCGATGCAAAGATAACTGAGCAGAGCTTATTGGAAAACATAGGCAAACAAATAAAGTTTTATTAGAAATATCAGAACAGCTTTCATGTGGATTCCATTGGTTGCATGCAACACATCTAGACAATACAATATAATAAATTGTGGAAGCTGTAAAGATAATTTATAGACACCTTGCATATACTCAGCTGACAGGTCAGTTACCGCAGAATTTGCCTGGAGATAACATCACTTACAGACATGCTCACTTAAAAACAAATATTGAAGAGAGACAAAAATTTGTTCCAGTGCTAACTAGGAAGAACCCCAAATGCATTTCAGCCCTTTTGGGACTTGTCAATGATGCATACCTACAGCCAGCCATATGTTGAAATGAGAACCACTTCCATGCAGAAAACAAAATAAAACATTAAACTAATAGCCTAGTACTTATTCTATGGGACTCTTTTGCTGAACCATAAACACACCAACTCTGGTTGTCAAGCAGTGATTGGGGGGGGGGACATAGACACAAAGACACACACACAGATACATACATATATACAAATACGATGGGCTTCTTTCAGTTTCCATCTGCCAAATCCACTCAGAAGGCTTTGGTTGGTCTGAGGGTATAGTAGAAGACACTTACCCAAGGTGTTGCACAGTGAGACTGAACCTAGAACCATGTGGTTGGTAAGCAAGCTTCTTAACACACACCCATGCCTGAGCCTCTAATATATATATATATACACATATATATATTAACACACACACACACACACACATTAACACACACACACACACATACACACAAGCACACACACATACACACACACACACACACACACAATACATATATATATATATATATAAATACATATATATATATATATGTATAAATATATATATATATATATATATATAAAGGTCAGAATGTGATCAGAGGGAGATTTGATTGTTATTTCTAGCAAAATGACTACCCCTACTCACACACTACAGGCTCTCTCATTGACTTAAGGGGGAGTCTGTAGAAGTATGCCCAAGATGTTCAGTGCTTTATTTATATGCTGCGTGTATACACACATACATTTATGTTTGAGTATAAATAAGTGTGGAAATAGCGACCTAGTAGAAAGAAGGAGTCTTAACAGAATCAGCAATGAAGGACGAGGGAGATAGAGCAAAGCAACAAAGATTGTTTCAAAAAAAAAAAAGAAAAAAAAAAGCTAATATCCAGACAAATTCTGGCTCCTGACGTCATCACTACTTGTTCAGAGATTTCACCAATTTCCCCTAAGTGGAACCATTAACACATTCTCCTTTCACACCATCTGTGTGTGAATACATAACTAAAGCTGTCTATACAGTTCTAAATATATATGCAAACATATATATATATATATATATATATATATATAGACACACACATACACACTCACACACCCACACACACACACACACAAAAACACTAATTGTTTGGATCTCAGTCCACTTGAAGAGAGGATTAAATTTCTCCTGCATAAAAAATTATATATCCATTGAAACAGGTTCAAATCTTTGAAAAGCCAATTATTCATTTGTTTAACATGTTTTCCTATGCCTCTGTGTGTGTGTGTGTGTGTGTGTATGTGTCTGTCTGAGAGAGGGTGTGAGAGAGTGTGAGTGTGTATGTGTGCGTGCGTGAGAGAGAGAGTGTGTGTGTGTGTATGAGATAGAGATACTGAGTGAGTGAGACTGGTGAGAGAGACTGATTGAGTGAGAGAGACTGATTGAGTGAGAGAGACTGATTGAGTGAGAGAGATTGAGTGAGTGTGTGTGAGAGAGAGTGAGTGAGTGTGTGTGGGAGAGAGTGAGTGAGTGTGAGAGAGACTGAGTGAGTATGAGACTGATTGAATGTGTTTGAGAGACTGTGTGAGTGTGTTTGAGAGAGACTGTGTGAGTGTGTGTGAGAGAGACTGTGTGAGTGTGTGTGAGAGAGACTGTGTGAGTGTGTGTGAGAGAGACTGTGTGAGTGTGTGTGAGCGAGAATGTGTGAGTGTGTGTGTGTATGTGAGAGAGGGAGATTGTATGTGTGTGTGAATGCATGTGAATAGAAGGCTTTGCATAACCACTGGCAATATGATGTTTAGATCATATAGTTTATATCAGGATTCCCAAAAAGGTCCCTGAGGACCACCGGTAGTCCCCAGAGAATTCATGGCCATAAAAAATTGAAGCCATTTCAGATTTACACAATATTGTTCGATGATAAAGACACTGTTAGTTAATAATAATTTATATGAAGACAGAATTATAAGAAAACAAAATTCAATTATTATTCCATAAGAATCAATAATGTTTAATATATAATTAATGATATATTAGTCAAGAATTACATAATTTAAATTTTACAATCACAACAGTTTCATAATAAATTTGATATTTTTAAGAGATAACTACACAATATTGTTTAATAATAAATTTGATACTTTTAATTTATAGAAATAAAGTATTTATTATTTTTATTTTTTTAAGATCAATTGTAATAATGTCTGAACCAACTGCTAAATAGGCAAAACTGAGGAACTACAAAGAAGATTTTATCGTGTTTGGTTTTGTATCTGTAGACTCAAAACATATATGCCTGAATGTGATGCCATAATGACAAATCATTCCATGAAGAAAGTTAAGCTGGAACAACACCAGAAATTAAGGCATCCATCATATGTTGGTAAAGGCAGGGAATATTTTGAGAATAAAAAGCAAAGACAGCCAATCAAACTACCCAACTTTGTAAAGAAGATAAATACCGAAAAAGCAAAGACACTCAAACTAAGTTATTTCATCCCTGAAATTATTGCCAAGGTTGCAGCACCTCAGATTTATGGTGAGAAATTTGTCAAGCCTGCTATGATAGCTTGTGCAAATGAGGTTCTGGAAAAAGATGCTGCATCTACTCTGAGTACAAATCCACTTTCAAATAACACAATTACAAGAAGACAGGATGAAATGTCTAATTTTGTTAAGAAGATTGTGGAAATTCTCCAGAAGACAAATGTTTTTATCCAGATTGATAATAGCACAATTCATAACCAAGCTATCCTTCTGGTCTATGTCAGATTCATCCATGAAGATGATACAAGGGAAGAAATGTTATTCATTAAAAGTTTGTCTGAAACTATTAATGGAGAAGATATAGTCAATGAAGTAATGCAGTGTTTTAATGATAAAAATATTCCATTGACTAATTTCATCAACATTGCATCAGATGGAACTGCAGCCATGACTGAAAAAGTGAAAGGCTTTGTTTCTAGAATGAAATCAGTTGCTTCTCACATTTTTTATATATATTGTATTATTCACAGTCAGCATTTGGTTGCTAAGAATATTGAAAGACACATGGAAGGAGCACTCAACACTGCTTTACATGCAATTAATTTTGTCAAATCAAACTCAGCGAATAATAGATTTTTTATGCAATTCTGTGAAGATGAAGATTTTAAAATCCTATTGCTTCACACAGAAGTAAGATGGTTGTCAAAAGAACTGAGCTTTGAAAGACTAGTGAATTGGTGGGAACCATTAATTAACATTCTCATGTTCAAGTGTCAGATGACTCATTACAACTCCAAGAAGCAAGCTGATACAGCTAAGAAAATTTTGAAAAGACTTTCTAAATTTAAATCAAAAATATTCTACTTGAGTGATATTTTTAAAACAGTGAATCTGCTAAGGTAGAAAATCAGATTTGGTCACCTGTTCTCAGAAGTTAAAAGGGTATATGGGGAAATAAAAATTTTGGAAAAAACAGTTTGAAAAAATATTTTAACACCACTGTTCCTACATCAGAATGCATTGCTGCATGCATTGCCCATCTTGAAGGTCTTCCTGTAGACTTTGAGAGAAGATACAATGATTTATTAAAGATGGATTATCCACTCCGGTTTGTAGACCTTGGAAATTATGAGCTAGGAGATGAAACTTTTGAGTTGGCTGAAGTGTTGTTGGATTTGAAAAAGAATATGAAAGGAATCACACTCAAATATTTTTCGATATGTAGAAGCAAGCATCATTCCTTTTCTCTATCACATGGATGGTGGAATATGCATTTTCAGCAGTTGTAGATATTTTAAATAGAAAAAGAAATAAATTAGATGTCAACAGCAGAGGAACTATCAGACTAAGACTAAATGAGTTCATTAAAATTGATTATGATATCTTGTGTGAGAAATACCAATATCAAGCTAGTCACTAGCTGAATGGACTAAAAATTAACGACTTCATGAAAAATGATTTTGATGTCTTGTGTCTATCTTTGTTTACTAAAATAAATTTAAGATTTTATCTTTTGTTACTAAAATAAATTTTAAAGTGTAAATAGACTATTTCGTCATTTCATTAAGTATTTTGGTGTGAAAACAGAACAGCACAAAGTAAAAGTAAAAGTGGTCCCTAGAAATTTTTTCAAGTAAAAAATGGTCCCTGGGCTGAAAAAGGTTGGGAACCACTGGTTTATATGCTTACATACTACACATAGAACATGTGTTTACATCATATAGTCAGCAATCACTCAAGAGGTTGCACAAGAAGTATTCATGTTGGGGTACTTAGTACACTATGAGCGCAGAGATTACTCAACCTAAGATATGTTCTATGACACAGCTAATGTGATCCAGTAGTGGAGAACAGCGGAACGTTACTATGGGTTGATGAAAGGAGCAGGAATAGAATAGTAGAGACCTAGATGGGTGAGTAGACAAATGAAAGAGGAGGATTTATATATATAATTATTTACAAGAATCAGCCCTATGCAACCTAAAGTTTCTGCAAGAAGCCTACAAAACATTAAGTATCAAACAGTTTAATATTATACACACACACACCTATATATACACACACATACACACGCGTGCACAGACATATACACACACATATACACATGCATGCATACACACACACACATGCGTGCATACACACACACACATGCGTGCATACACACACACACACACGCGTGCATACACACACACGTGCATACACACACACACGCGTGCATACACACACGCGTGCATACACACACACACACATATATATATATATATATATATATATTATATATAGAGAGAGAGAGAGAGAGACACACACACACACACACACATATATATATATAGATATTTATAATTATATAATCATTTGTTTTCTGACCATTTTCCCATGCTAGCACAGGTTGGACAAATTCATATACTCGAGGCATTGATTTTACAGCCTGGTGCCATTCATCATCACTAAACATTACCTGCCTCCCAACAGATTTTTCAAACCACTAGTCTTACATACATACATACATATTTATAAATGAATAGTAGAAGATATAGATTCAGAGAATCATGTGGCTATCACAGTAAGCTCCTTATACAGACTTGGCTATCAGTACACATAGTAATCAATTTACAAGGTTGTGTGAGGTAAAGTGTACATGTCACTAAAAATCTAGAAAATTCAAATAATACTTATTCTGTGAGGATGTATGGGAGGTGAATATATATTTATTTAACCATGTGACTTTCATAGGATTATGGCCATTTCACAACCTTCTTCAAGAGACAAGAAATTATCCATACAAGTTTGCATTAATATGTGTGCTCAGCATTATACAATTGTATATTCACAAATTAATGCAAATAAAGAAAACTAGATTATCAGAGTACCAGAACATCATGCTTACATCAACAGTTCAGCTCTACTTACAAAATTCACTCATTATATATACAATGTATTGAAGGCCAGAAGCAGATAAAATTATATAGACTTGGTCAGTAAAAGGTAAAGATATACTATGGCTCTATTATTACTGAAAAAATATTCTTCAATTATGAACACCCACATATCCATTAAGAAAAACTGCTAGATAGAAATAAAGAGATTCACCATCTTTATATAAAATTAAAGAAAAAAACAGGTTTACTTACATGCAAGTAGGAATATAAGAGAATTAGTTAAAGGGTTGAAAATGCATTTGGAAAACAAATCGTAGTATTTTTTTGCTTTTAGGATTTATAAAAAATACCGCATTAGCTGCAACAGTTTGTTTGCTTTTCAATGTCAAAAAGAAATAAATAAAATAACAAGATCGAATTTTGAAAGAAGTAAATGCACAGGAGAAAATTCCATAGTGGTAAGGCATGTTAAAAAAATCAAAATTTCAATAGAAAAATTACATGATGAAAATTGAAGTATTCAATAAGTTTCACAACAATAGGCAATAATGAAAGTTTAAAATATTTGATAAATTTCATAGCAATAATACCTAATAAAGTTCAATAGATTTCAAAGCAATAAGTTATATCAACAATGAGTCATGAAGATTTTCAAGAAGATAAGAAAAAATTTTTTTTTTATTTTTTCATGTTGTGCAAAAGAGAATTGTTCACTGCTTGCTTTACTGGTGAAACTTGAACTATGATTCAAGCTCACATTGTCTTCGGTCTACCCCACTTTCACTGTCCATTCACCTCAAACTCTAGCACCCTCTTCAGAGCATGCTCCTCACCCCTCCTCAACGCATGCCCATACCTCTGCACTCCATTCACCCATGCCAGTCATTCCACTGATTCCTCCAACCCCAGCATCCCCATCAAGTCCTCAGTTCTCCTCTTATCAAACAGCCTCATGCCACACATTTCTCTCACCGTTGCTCTCTCAGTCCTTCTCAAAATTGCCATCTCTCTCTCTCTTTCAAACACCATATCTCACTCCATACAGCATTGCAGCTCTCACACAACTCCTATAAACTTTTCCTTTCGTTTTCAATGAGAAACTTTTTTCCCATATAATAATACTCCACATTCCCTGAACTTCACCCAGTCAAGTCTTGCTCTTGCAGTCACAGCTGCTTCACATCTACCACTTACATCTACCCTATCTCTGTCTCCACCTTGTCACATAGTGTTTCCACTGAGTTTGGCAGCCCTCCAGCTGCTTTCTCACATCTTCCACAAACAAACTCTCTTGCTAGTCTTGGGGTCACCTTCTTCATTTACATACATCTACCATGAATCCATTTCTCACATCTCGTACACAACACTGCATTTGCCATTACCCTCCCACCACATACAACAATTCTCCTTCCACCCCACTTACCATCACCTTTGTCTTCCCGAGGTTTACTTTCAGACCCTTGCTTTCAAACACCTCCTTCCATTTCCAAAACTTCTCCCTCAATCCCTCCATCGTCTCATTCATCAGAACAAGGTCATCTGCATACAGTATCTTCATTAGCAGTCCCTTTCTTGCACTCTCCATCACCACATCAACCGCTATTGCAAACAACAATGGTGACAACACCTTGCATCCCTAATGCAAACTCCTCCATCAGCTCTGATCCAATTCTCACTTGTCTTTACCTCCTCATACAAACTCTCTCACTATTACACCTCTCTTCCTCAATGCCCACTCAATCACCTTCCTTGGAACCCTATCAAATGCCTTCTCCAGATAAACGAAGCACATCTACAACTTCTGCCCCTTATCTTGGTATTCCTCCTTACAATGAACACTACATCTATTGTCCCCCTTCCTGGCATAAAACAAAATTATATCTCATCCACCCTTTTCCAAATTCTCCTCTCCAACACCCTTTCCACTATCTTCATTGCATGCTCCAATAACTTCACTCCTCTATACACCCCACAACTCATTGCAACCCCATCCTCTTGAAGACTGGTACATCAATGCTTGCCAACTCCCCAACTCTCTCCTTAAACCTTGCTCTTGTTTCTTCAGTTTCCACACTTTTCTCCTCTCAACCATTCCCTTTCTCACACACTTTTTAACTTTCCTCTTATCCAAGTCAGCAACCACCAACCTGTGCTCCAACTCCCCTAGTATTGCCTCCACATCTCTCAGATATTTTCTGTTTTTCCTGCCAACCAACATGAAATCAATCTGTCTCATTCCCTCCTGCACTGAAAGTCACCTTCCTTTTCTGTTTTATTAAACCATGTATTCGCCACACACAACTCTTTCTCATCACAAAACTCCAACAGCATCCTTCCTTCCAAATTTCTCTCCCCAATTCCATTTCCCCCATGCACACCCTCAAAGTCATGGATCCATTTCTCATGTCCATCAAAATCACCCATGCCCAAAACCAATTCATCTACCTTTTGTAAGTCCCATTCATTTGCCATTTCATCAAAGAACTATTCTTTCTCAGTGATCCCTCTTCCACTTTGCAAACCATACCCACGAATCACCCTCACCATTTCTTCCTTAAATGCTAACACTACTGTCATCCCTGTTACTCTTTCTCCTGACCTCCACCACCTTCTCACAGATTTCTTGCTTCACCAAAACTCCCACACCTCCAGTTCCCCTGCTATTTCCCCGACCACCACAACTTGTACCTTCTTCCTTTGACCCCCACAAATCTTGCAACCTGGCCCCTCCACCTAACCTCCTGCACACAGCACACATACATTCTCCTCTTCCTCAATTCCTCACACACCTAAGTTCTCATTCCACACAGACTGCCCACATTCCAACTTCCCAACCTCACCCCAAGCAGCTTCTCAGGCCGTCATAAGGCAAGTTATGTTTGCACAACCCAGGGCGAGGGTTTGCCCCTTCCTTTTTCAGATAGGCAGGTGCAGCCCACCCCAACCTTTGGGCTGGCTAGCTGGTGCCCATTCTCCTTTGATACTATTATGAGGCTTTTTTTTTTGTAGCTGGATTTTCTAGGGGTTTTAAACACATAGATTCAAATCCTGATTGGCTACTTATCAAAAACAGCTTTTGTTTTTGTCTGCCTATGGCCTAGCTTTCTGGTTGCCTGAGGATATCATTTGTTCATCAAGTGTTTGGTTACTTATTTTATTCTGGTTGGCTGACTGCCTGGAGATGTCATCTGTTTATCAACTGTTTTAGCCACATGTTTTTGTCCATCAGTAGTCCACTGTTCTGGTAGGCTGATTTTCTGTGGATGTCAATTGTTTATCAAATATTTTGGTCACTTGTTTTTGTCTAACAATCATCCAGCATTCAAGTTGGTTGATTTCCTTAAAACATAACTTGTTTTTCTGTCACAGTCGATTGACTGTTCAATAGTATCATAGTTTGTTTATTTTTGCTTTGTTCTTTTTTTATTTCTTAATAGTTTGGTTTTAATCCAAAACAAAAGGCAATTAGTCAATCCTAGAGTGATAGCAGGAAATAGTGCTGAAGATGTGTAGTATGTAATTACATAGTGGTTTGAAGTTAGGGGTTCAAACTTTTGATTTACCGTTATTGCTTTGTTGTTTTTCTGGTTGTTTTTAATTGAGTCAAATAAACTTTGTTTCTAATTCTCCTGTGTTGTTATAGAATATTTTGCTATGGTTTATATTTCCTAACAAGCATATTTTCCTTATTTAATTAAAATCGGATTCAAGTGTTGCCAATGCATTGATATGTATATTTTGTATTTGGGATGTTTGTTTATAGGGCAAATATCCTGAAGTTTGTTCACAGGTATTTTCTGGTCCTGGGGTCTTGTATTCTTGACATGGGTCAAGAATACAAGTTTTATTGTCATTAAAAGAGATGCTTTGGAGGTCTCCAGTCATAGAGCCAAAATAATTTGAGCATGTGTTGCCTAAGTTGCTTAAGAAAGGTTGGGGAGGAATGAAAGGTATCGTCTGCAAAGAAGTGAGCATTGTTGGACATGAGAGCAAAGAAGTGTGCATTGTCGGACATGAGAGCAAATATATCACGTATGTATGGATGGAATAGAGTGGGGGACAAAACCAAAATCTGTGATATAGAGTTGATTAGAGTTGGTTTAAAAAAAGTGCTAACACCAATAGGAAAATACCAATCAAGGAAAAGAGAGATGAGTGGAGCCTATAGGTGGGATGTTTTTGATAGATCACATGTCAGATACAAGCTAAAGCTTTGCTAGTCGTAAAGCAAGAACACTGCTTTCAATAAATTTCTCTAAGGTGAGTGTTCAATATCAGGTGACATAAGATAGTACGTCTCCTTGTGGACTTGGCTCTACAAAAGCCATACAGGTAGACAATGAGAAAAGACAGAAATTCTGAGTGTTGCACAGCATCATTTTTAAAGGCTGTTGCCATTACCTTTACAATATTAAAAATGAATGCAATGGGATGATAGGTGACAGATTCAGAGAGGCTGCATTTCTTCTGAACAGCACACCCTGAAGTGTATTTTCAAAGATTAGAGTATATTCCCATAAAGAGTTTGGTGTTTAGAGTAGGTAAAGCTCTGAGGTGCAATGTATAACAATGATGGAAGGGATGTTATTAGATTTGGTGGCCTTGTTGGTTTGAAACATCTGGAGATATTTTTGAATTTGGCACAAGTACATGCAATGTGGGGAACCTGGGGTGATGGAATGAGATGAATTTGGGGATCTTCGAAGTGTGTGTGGCATGGAATTGGATACAATGTGGGTAGTGACTGTGAAAGTTTTCTCCATTGGTATACTATGTGCCATTGTTGAGAAGTGAAGGAAAAGAGAATTCCATAATGTTGATCCTCTAGGAAAAAGGATCTATAGCAATTTGGGAGGTGGGAAGGCTTGAGGACCTACTATGCACAGAGACAACTTTTGCAGTGTAGACAGTACTCTTACAATAGTTATGCTGCTGGATAAACAACATCCAGCTTTGGAGAGTAGGTAAAATTCTCCAGACATTGTAGGTTTTGTATTTTTGCCTGAACAGCGGCAGTGTAACTTTGAGTGAACTACCAAAGATTGAGTTGTGTATGAGATGTGGCGGGACACACCCAGAAGGATAGTTCTGGATATCTACCCAGCTGTTTCTGGTGGGCCAAGTTTAAAGTACATGTGCTATCAGAGATAACCGTGATGAAACTTGCAGAGGCCTGATGAGTCATTTGACTTGCAGTGTCATAGGGTTTGGGTAGGTAGGCATTGTAAAGTATACAGTTGCGTGTTGAATAATTGCACTGTGGCTATGTGCAAACAGTTATGTCTTCATAGAGGTTAGATTTTGAGGTGAGAAAGAAATCAAGAATTTTAGGAGTGTCTAAAACACAAGAAACATGTTGATGTAGAGTTGATAATTGCAAAATGTTCAGCTCCTGCACTGACAGCATTGGTATGAAATGTGTGTAAGTGTCAAAAGGAATTGCAAGTGTTGAAGTAACTGAGAATGATGATTTTAGAGGGGTAAAGAGAGATACAAGTTCTCAATGCAGGAGGAGATATCTTCAAAGAGTCACTGGTGATTCAAGAGATTCAGAGAGCAGGTGTATTTGAGAAAATACAGTAAAAAGTTTGAGTCAACATAATTGGAAGTCATCACAGCAGAAATCTAGGTGAGAGAGGTGAGTAACGAAGGAGAGTGGGTTTTACATTTGAGAAAACATTACCTTTTGGAGTAAAGCTTGAAGAGTGAGAATAACCTGGTCAGTGAAAGTGAATTTGTGGACAGGGTTTGAGAAATTTGTATTTTGGAGTATATAAAAAAATACATGACTTGCATGTTTCTAAGAGGTGATGGGTAAGAGGCAGTTTAGTTTGGAGTAAAGTCCACAAATGTTTGAGAAGAGGAGGGAAAACTGACCAGTGGATTAGTTCTATTTTTTTGACATTATGGAGAATTGTAGAAGATGATAGTGTCATAGTAATCCTCACTTGGAAGTTTGGTTTCAATGCTCACAACAGAATGCACTTCATTAAAAGCAACTATAGGCCAGATGGTGGTAATAAACTGGGCAGCATAGTGCACTGCATATAAAATGATTATATATATATATACACAAATATTTGGTTGTATAGTAAGAAGTTTGTTTCTCAAGAACATGATTTCAAGATCGATTCTATTGCATGGTACTTGGGCAAGTGTCTTCTAGTATAGCCCTCGATTGACCAAATTTTTGTGTCACAGATTTAGTAGACAGAAATTGTAAGCCTGTCTAGGGCTTATATGCCCCTGTATTAGACTATTTTCCTTAGTCATTGCACGGTGATTGCCATAAGCTTTAAGCTTATATAAAAATACCATTTACAGGATTGTAAAAACAGTGCCATATAAAAAAACCATTCGCAAAGAAAGCATATATATATATGCATGTGTTTACAACCATATTAACATGTTAGTGCACACCTGGATGTAGGAAAACCTTTTTGCTGCAAAAATAACCTCAGTAGAAATTTCTTCTCATAGGCAATATCTGCAGAAACATACCGCTGAACTATGAATGCTATTGGATCATAGGACATGCATTTCTGCATTATTACATTCCATCAGCCACAAGTACCAAATCAATCCTTCACAGCTCTGTAGGTATGTTTGCTATTATAGATAAGATCAGCTAGTAGTACATTAGCTGATATGTGTAAAGCATTAAATGATTCTTCATGCATTAAATGATTCTTAATTAATTTCAGCTTGACCAGGCTTTACACACAACGGCAATTTCTATTATTTGCTGTTCTTATATAGAGGAATAAGTGAATGCCTGATTCAGTATTTGAAGCTGGTGAAACATGACAACACAAAAACGTATGCATTCTATGTTGCTTATTGCTCAACGAGGTTTACACACATATTGTCTAGGAGGAGATTTTCACCCGAGACTCTTTCTACAGTAAATGGTCCTACACCTGAGTGTACACGAACGTGTTAAATATGATTGTACACACATACATTTCATTCAACAATACTTCATGCACCTCCAGTTAACACACACACACACATACACACACCCGTCTAGAGTAAAGTATGGCTAAACTTAGGATCTTGGTGAGAGAATGCAAATCTTAATTTGTATGCTACAAACGATCGCGATATTTGGGACTATAAAAATCCGCAAGACCACCTTAAGATTTAAAGGATGATAGTTAAAAGAAGATACCTTCTTTCACAACCTTGCTGCCGAGTAGGTGGCCGGTCAAAATTTACTCTAAATTAGAAAGAGAAAGAGAACTCACTCACACACACAATATAAATCTCATTTCATAGACACAGAATCAAAACTTTTCGAAACTTCCATAGCTATACAACTTATAATTAACAAAACTAAACCGAAAGACACCCACACACCCGAAAACACACACAAACACCCACGCTCGGTCGGACACGGGAAGGAACGAAATGCTAACCCCTAACAGTATTGTAGACTTTAGTATTTCATCACATCTCATCATAACAACCACCATCACCACCCTCATCTCCACAAACATATGCAGTCGTTCGACATGTTAGAAACAGCCACTAAATTCATTCAAATTCTTCCAACTGTCTTTATTTATTCATTGTTTCCCTTTGTAATGGACCGATGATATCGTCCATCATAGAGAAAAAGTTATGGTTACGACTGAAAGAGCTTTGGTTGTAGGTCCAGTACGAACCAGGCTGACCTGCGGCTAAACATCAATACCACTAGAGCGAGAAACAATGGAAAATACACACACACATACATTCATGTGGAGGTATACAAGCACGCACATATATACACGTGTGTCTGCATAAATAGATAGATAGATAGATAGAGAGAGAGAGAGAGAGAGAGAGAGATTTCGGCTTTAGAGTCTGACGAGACGTTCATGGGGTTAAGACCTTGTGGAAGTGAAACCATTGACCATTCTATGACCGGACATAGACTTTACTTATAAACATATGTATACATAGGCATTTACATACATATACGCCATAAAAGACACACATACATATGTATATATATACTCAAGCATATCCACATAGATTGATATATATATGTATGTATATATAATTGAAAACGTCTATATACCTATACACACATTTACACATGTATATATACGCACATACACATGTATATATTCACACAAATGCACATGTCAACCTCTGCATATGCCGATGTTTACACATACACACGTATAATTAACTATACACACAAAAATACCACGGAACGAGAGAGACAACGCTAAGTGGGGTATAACATTTCTGGAAGGGACACGAAAGCAGAACAACAACAAGCGCATCCATACATCCAAGAAACCGTATAAAAGAAGCCGGGGAGTTGAAGAAATATGAAAATAGGGATTATTTTCCCAAGATAACTTACCTAGAATGTCGTCTGCATTATCTTCAGAACTAAACTCCACTTGTTCCTCTCTACCACTCACACTTAAATAAACAGCTTTCGTCGTCATGTCTGGCCTTTGTGACTGCCAAACTCTCCTCTTTATGTACGCCTGTGTATTATGTGTTGTATACAGTATGTTCAACTGGTGTATATATATATATATATATATGTATATACAGACACACACACACACACACTGGATGTGTGTCCTGTAAG
>NC_043006.1:57943471-57978471 GCF_006345805.1 Octopus sinensis
ACGGGCGTTTATCTCCATAGGTTTCGTGAGTGCTATACACAAAATTGTGTCTGTATGTATGTACGTGCGCATACACTTATATATGTATGTATGTTAAAGCCTCACATCAAGAGGTATTTATAAGAACGTTAGCACATCTATATTTTCGGCGTACAGAATAATGAGGTGGGGATAACTCCTGACAGACCATTTCGCATTTTGTTGACCGATCCTCACAGGAGGCATATTCAATTTCGGTACTATTTAAGAAGAGTAGTCCCGATGCGCGCACTCGCGTACTCGCGCATCCGCGCTAGCTAGTCGTGACTAGTCGATCCTACAACGACTACGTAGCAAAGTAAAAACACAAAATAAATAATATTTTTAAAACAAAGTAAATTAAACACAAAAGCACAAAGTAGGGATCAACTAGTCACGGCTAGCAAGCGTGGATGCGCGAGTGCGCGCACCGGGACCACTCTTCTTAAATAGTACCTTCAATTTCTTTCTCTAATCGATAACGCAAAATATATAAGAGCCGAATATTCTGTGTTATCGATTAAGGAAGAAATCAAACATGTCCTTCGAGGAGCAGCCTGTCTGGAACCTACGCTTCTTTTTTTTTTACTTCGAAGCATGGAAGGAATTTTCTAACGTTCTTATAATATCTTACCATAGCTAAGTTTTCTAATATTTTGTTTATTTCAGTCATTCTGATTCACACTGTATTGTACATTACGTGGAGGCGCAATGGCCCAGTGGTTAGGGCAGCGGACTCGCGGTCATAGGATCGCGGTTTCGATTCCCAGACCGGGCGTTGTGAGTGTTTATTGAGCGAAAACACCTAAAAGCTCCACGAGGCTCCGGCAGGGGATGGTGGTGATCCCTGCTGTACTCTTTCACCACAACTTTCTCTCACTCTTACTTCCTGTTTCTGTTGTACCTGTATTTCAAGGGGCCAGCCTTGTCACTCTCTGTGTCACGCTGAATATCCCCGAGAACTACGTTAAGGGTGCACGTGTCTGTGGAGTGCTCAGCCACTTACACGTTAATTTCACGAGCAGGCTGTTCCGTTGATTCGGATCAACCGGAACCCTCATCGTCGTAACCGACGGAGTGCTTCCTATTGTATATTACACACACACACACGACGGGGTGCTGAAAAGATCCTGGCTTTGAGTAAAAGAAAACATAGGAGGATCAGTTAATTCTGATTTTATTCAACATATTCTCCTGCTCAGATTCACGCACTTATTGCAGCGGTCCTCCAGTTTTCTAAGCCCTGAAAGTTGGACCTCCAACCAGGCCTTTCGCGATACCCCTAAAGCCAGAAACTTTTCAGCACCCCCTCATATGTGTATATGTGGATGAAAATATGTGTGTGTGTGTGAGGAATCTTTATTCACTAATCTAAGGAAGATCCTACCTACACAGGTTTTAACATTAAGAGAAAATGGGTGGTGATGGGGATGAGGGCAACATTAAGGAAAAGGAGAGTAGCCCTTTCTTATAATAGGGGCTGAGTCGGGCATACAACTAATGTTTAAAACTCGTGGCAGTCAGGACCTTAATATATTACAGGACCGCATGGCTGAAGATCTCCTTGTTGAAAGATAAGTTGGAGCTCCTTCTGCAAGCATTTTCCACCAGTTTTTGAAAACTATGGCTGTATAGCTGAGTTAATATCTGCCAGATTGTAGTTTGATTTCCGGAAGAATTTTTAGGAATTGGTACCCAGTCCAACATCCCATCGAAGAAATTTATTTTCAAGTTTGTCTCTATTGGTTGCTTCAATTGTAACTTTGAGTTCGAGGGAATTAGGTCCTTTCTGAGCCTATCGAGTTTGGTCGTTCACCCTTCTCAATAATGTCAAAGAATCCTCCTTATAAAGACGAAAGCTAGTTGAAGGGAATTTTCCAGCCTAGGGTATTTAAAATTTAAAAAAATACCTATAAGTTCACACACGTTGGCACTGTCAAAAGTTCCCATTACTACATTGAAGCTCCCATGTCAGTCCACATAACCCAGACTATTCTCTTGTCGAACAGTAGTGTCTTTCTGGCGTGTATGATAATGCCGCTGCCTCTGTCACTATTGGAAAAGTAGAGTACCTTATACAACAAGCTCCTTGATATTGATGGCCTCTTTATGAAATGAATGGATGTATAGGTTATAATCACTCTTAAAGGAACTGATAGTTAATTAAAAATAGGCTTTTTTCATAATTTTGATGGAATAATTATACATTAATTCCTTTGCCAGACAATTACTCTTCATTGAATAAGTGTTTCAGTTAACTTCGAATATTGTTTTGATCCCTAATCTTATTATTTCTAGAGCTATTATTTCGCTTATTCAAGAACATAGTTATATCTTACGAAATTTATGAGAATCAATGAAATAATGACTTGTTCACAATTAACCTCCAGAATTGGGTGAGTTATGTAGGAATGTTCTAAGTATTTCGTGGTTGGGTAGGCTGGCTTTTCCTAAGACCTGTTGTGGACTCATCCTTAGGGAAGAGAATGCTCAAGCGCTTCATGTTGCACAAATCACATGGATGTCTATTCCATGCACACGATTTAGCTTTCGTTGCTACAGTTCAATTCGTGAGTATTGGGTTTCTTCAGCTCACAAATATAACTCAACAGCAAAATCATATAACTTCCAGCCACATCCAAAGAGAGTTAATGTACGTACTAAATGTACTCTTAAATGAATTAGTAGTCGATTTTCTTCAGGCCTTTGTAGAGTTAAAAGTCATAACAATTTTTCCTTTGATTATTGGCTGTAGCTTATGAAACAGATTTTACTCGTAAAGATTCTTGATTAAATCCACATACTGGTAATTATAAAATTCCACATACTAAGTAATTATAAAATTCCTGATATTTCATACTTGTTATGTTTAGTACTTTAATTAGCTGTCAGTCTCCTGGTTACTTGCGTGCATGTGTGTGTGTGTCAGAGAGAGTGAGAGAGAGAGAGAGAGTGTGTGTGTGTGTACGTGTGCGTGTGTGTGTATGTAAATGTATATGTATACATGCACACACACACACACAATGCACACAGACGCACGTACATGCACCACACTACTCGATGGCGCAACCCGGATGTAAGATTCTGAAGATAACGAATCTATCACGCAAGATCCTTTCAACACAACAAATTCTTTCCAAACACCACAAAATTTCAGTATGAATGAAACACAGAATGATGTCTTGGAATTGTGTAGCGAATTAAGACGAATCAATTTTTCATAATAAAAGTAACGATTTCCTAGAAAAGGTAGGGACGTAACTTTAGACAAATTTTGTAACCGTTTTTGTAACTACTTTTCCTTATTATTTATTGGTTTCAAATTTTGGCACAAGGCCAACAGGATTAAGTCGATTACATCGACCTCAGTATTCAACTAGTACTTATTTTATCGACTCCGAAAGGATAAAAGGCAAAGTCAACCTCGGCGGAATTTACTTTTCTTCATTATTTATTCTTGTTTCTTTTCGCCCTTTTCAAGCTTAACCAGGCTCATGGGCCCGGTTTCTATGGCGTATATGTTCCCCCAGCTGGACGGGACGCCAGTCCATCGCAGCGTTACTCAAGAAACAGGAAGAAAGAGTGAGAGAAAGTTGGGGCGAAAGAGCACAACAGGGGTCGCCACCATCCCCTGCCGGAGCTTCATGGAGCTTTAGGTGTTTTCGCTCAATAAACACACACAATGTGTCTTTCTAGAAATCGAAACCGCAATCCTTCGACCGCGAGTCCGCTGCCTTAACCACTGGGCCATTGCGCCCCCACCTTCATTATTTAGAACCTCATCTAAAATTTTAACCAAATACAAGCTGAAAAGGACGGGAAATCATCAATGATCTTAAGAATGACGACATCACAGTTATCAAAGAGGCTAATAAAGGTAGTACTGTAGTCACGGACTAATAATATTGCAAAAACGCCGCACTAGCTCTCCTTTGTGGAAACATCTATTATGAATAGGTAAACAATTAACAACCGTCTAAAATAACGAAGAAACTCGTCGAATTGTTCCAAAAGGACTATAGGAGAAAGGAGCGAGACTATTCAACGAGATTTAACTGCAAAACTAGCAATTTTCACAGACTACGAAATATCTGCAAGAGGAAAGCAATTGATAAAACGTAAAGAGGATCAAGACACGGTAACTCTATTGATATATTCCTAAAACCCATTCTTTAAAATATACCGAGCTTCATAAGACATGAGTTAGATTTTCTAAACCAGTGGTCCTCAACCGGGGTCCATGAAAAACTTTTGTGGGTTCATATAAGCAAAATAGTAAATTGGGGGTTCACAATAGTATTTTCAAGGCCCATGTAAAAGATGTATTTAGTACAAGAAACAGCTTGGTTTCTTTCTCTAATGTTTTATATAATTCAACCTACACAAGTTAATGTGTGAAAAACAAAATAAGAATTTTGAAAGAAGCATCTATAAAACTAGTTTTTTTATTAATATCGAAAGGCTTCGGGGGTTCACCAGAATAGAACAGTAATCAAAAGGGGGCCATAGGCAAAAAATGGTCGAAAACCACCGTTCTAAGCCGTCACCCAAACAAAACCAACAGAGACACTCTTTGTTTCATTTAATGTAGTAAATCTATACACCACGATTCCACATAAATGTGGAACAGATGCCAGACAATTCTAGCTGAAAAAATTTCCAAACGCGTTACCTGAACGATTTGGGAAAACATTTATCATTGACGGATTGCTCCTCCAACAAAATAGATTTTTTAATTTCAACAACACCTACAAATATCTGAGACTGCAATTGGCACATTTTCTAATTACGTTTTTGATACACTTAGAAATCCAAATATACTAACACGCCAGACTGAAATTCGCTGAAAATATTCTTAAATATCTATTCGTCAACAGAAAGTGCTTCCTAGACGATTGTTTCACCCCGTGGACATACAGTCTGGATCAACTCTATGAGTTTTAAACCACAAATGATAATCCTGTATACCATAGGCACAAGGCCTGAAATTTGCGGGAGGAAACTAGTTGATTACATCGATCCCAGTGTCTCACTGGTACTCAATATATCGACCCCGGAAGGATGAAAGGTAAAGTCGACTTCGACGGAATAAAGCCATAATTAATAATATAAACCACTGTGTCCAATTCACAATGGAATATATTGAAAGACCCATTTTGAGACATCTAATCATAAAAAAGAGATCCGTACATTGAAGCTGACATCTGCTTCAAACAGCAGACTCAGAATAATAACTACCATTTTTTTTATGTTGCCACCCAAAGCATACGAAAATTAATAAACCTTTTAACTTGACAAGAAGAATCTGTACAATTGTATCCAGTCCTGAAACCCAGGAGAAACGATTTCACGAACTCAAAAATATCACTTTAATCAATGACGTAATAGAACGTGTAAAAACGATGAAAATAGAATACAGGATAAAGATCAGAGAGAAGTGGGAGGGGAGATGAAAATTCGTCTCAAACATTAAGAATAATATATATAGAAGTCCTTTTTTTAAGTATTAAGGCGGCGAGCTGGCAGAAACGTTAGCACGCCGGGCGAAATGCGTAGCCGTATTTCGTCTGCCGTTACGTTCTGAGTTCAAATTCCGCCGAGGTCGACTTTGCCTTTCATCCTTTCGGGGTCGATAAATTAAGTACCAGTTACGCACTGGGGTCGATGTAATCGATTTAATCCGTTTGTCTGTCCTTGTTTGTCCCCTCTGTGTTTAGCCCCTTGTGGGTAGTAAAGAAATATATATAGAAGTCCTTTTCTTTTTTTTTACTAAACATAGATTCAATTCTCAATCAACTGGATTCTCAATCAACTGGATAGTTATACGCAGCATCAACGAATATTTTCTTTTCTTTTTCCTTGTCAGAGACGATGAATTCTCGACCGAGCATGTTGCTGCTTACAATATCGTGCCATTGAAAAGGCTAAAAAATGCCGAAATGTACCCAGCACTCTCACCGAGCTCTGTTGGGACAAATTTTCATCTCTCTTTGATATTTATTGTGTTTCTAACATGGCAAGTCCATAAGAGATACCACAGTAACTGCCTTATCGACATTATGTATACATTGGTTTCAAATTTTGACACAAGGCCAGGATTTTCGGAGAAGGTGATAAGTCGATTACATGAGCCCCAATGCTCAACTGGTATTTATTTTATGGACCCCAAAAGGCGGAATTTCAACTCAGAACGTAAAAACGGACGAAATGCCGCTAAACATTATGTCCGACATGTTAACGATTCTGCCAGCTCGCCGACATTAACTTATGATTAAAATACCGCCTCTATTGCGTGTACCGTGAAAACTTTTTCAGAATATACGTTGCGCACGCGCGTGTGCGTGTGTGTGTGAGAGAGAGCGCACGTATGTAAATATAAATTTCTAACATGCGTAGGAGTGGCTGTGTGGTGAGTAGCTTGCTTACCAACCACATGGTTCCGGGTTCAGTCCCACTGCATAGCACCTTGAGCAAGTGCCTTCTACTATAGCCTCAGGCCGACCAAAGCCTTCTGAGTGGATTTGGTAGACGAAAACTGAAAGAAGCCCGTCGTATATATGTATATGTATATATATATATATATATATATATATATATATGTATGTGTGTTTATGTTTGTGTATCTGTTTGTCCCTCCAACATCGCTTGACAACCGATGCTGGTGTGTTTACGTCCCCGTAACATAGCGGTTCGGCAAAAGAGACCGATAGAGTAAGTACAAGGCTTGCAAAGAATAAGTCCTGGGGTAGATTTGCTCGACTAAAGGCGGTGCTCCAGCATGGCCAAAGTGAAATGACTGAAACAAGTAAAAGAGTAAAAGAGTATGTGTTGAATACAAATAAGGTGTATCAAAAGCTTACAAAAGAACCAAGTTTATAGCATTTTCCGTAAAATTCAGATTATTATTATTATTATTATTATTATTATTATTATTATTATTATTATTATTATTTTTATTATTATATATTTGCATTAGACCAGAATGAGCAACCTGTTATATATAATATAACTGCCGTGTGTCTCTTTGCATGAATAAAGCATTGATGTTGACTATATAGCATAAAAAATATAAGAGAACCGGATAATTTCGAATGAAATCATTCACGTTACAAGAAATTGAATTAAACGCACTACGGATTACTTAAATGAACTATCGGAATACTTATAACTAAACTACTAACGTGACCTGACAGCAAATAAATAATATAACCACAACTACGCATAAAAGGAAATTAAATCACAGAAAAATTAAATAAATGTATATATAATCTCGATTATAATGGCATAAAAAAACTGCAAGTTAAATAAACAATCGTACATGGAACAGTATTTCAATAAATTGTATACAAGTAGATTTTATATATATATATATATATATATATATATATATATATATATATAGAGAGAGAGAGAGAGAGAGAGAGAGATACAACTTACTTAGAAAAGGATGCGTGGCATTTCGATCATATAATAATATAAATAATATATATAAATATATGCATATATACATACATATATGTACATACCTATATATATATATATATATATATATATATATATATATACCTTCGACACGCAGAGTTGATGGAACAGGGACAACTGAAGAAGGAGAATATTCATATTGTATGTCTCGTTTCTATGTTTATTTTCGTTGTTTGAAAAAAAGTTCGTTTCTATGTTTTTGTTTTTATGTTTTCGTTTCTCATTCTGTTCCACGTTTTTTTTATGTCATGTACCCAAATATGCATGTATATATACATATACATGTAGGTATGTACATATATGTATACATTTATGCATATATTGGGACCACTGCTTTTTATAGTGGCCCTCTCAGATATGCCCTCAAATGCCCGGATAGCCACTCTGGCCAGCTATGCAGACGATACGAAAGTCTCGCAGAAAATACAGAACCCCAGCGATGTTGCACACCTGCAGCAGGAGTTGGACTCAATCTACAGATGGGCTGAGGATAATAATATGCAGTTTAATGCTGAAAAATTCCAGGTCCTGCGCTACCAGCTTCCAAAACTGAATATTAAACTTACAGGATACACCGGTCCACAGGGAATTTCAATCCCAGAGCCTAAGTCTGTGAGGGACCTAGGTATCGACATGAGTGATGATACCTCTTTCCAAGTGCACATTACCAGGATGGCGACAAAGTGCAGACGACTGGCTGGGTGGATCCTAAGAACATTCAGAACCAGAGATAAGGAAACCATGATGGTCCTCTGGTGGACATTCGTCCTCAGTCGCCTGGATTACTGCTCACAGCTATGGTCACCCACCAGTGTAAAATTAACAACGGACCTTGAAGCAATCCAGAGAAGATTCACAAAGAAGATCGTCTCTTTGCAACAGCTCAGCTACTGGGAAAGGTTGAAACAGCTAAGACTCTACTCCCCGGAGAGAAGACGGGAGAGGTATGCAGTAATATATGTCTGGAAGATCCTGGAAGGAATTCTGCCAAATTTTGGCATTGTAAGCTACACCAATGCTAGAACGGGACGACACTGCATAGTGCCAAAGATCCCAGTAATGCCATCACGCTTCAGGACCAGCT
Source organism: Octopus sinensis (assembly GCF_006345805.1). NCBI lineage: Eukaryota > Metazoa > Mollusca > Cephalopoda > Octopoda > Octopodidae > Octopus > Octopus sinensis. The sequence goes on from NC_043006.1 coordinate 57,952,056, forward strand.
TCTGCAACAGCCTGGGTTTCAGGGGCCCACAGCTTTTTAATATTCTCCCAAAGAGTCTGAGGAACTTGCACAACGTAGATGTAGTGGTTTTTAAATCAAAGCTGGACATCTTCCTGTCAGGAGTCCCAGATGAACCTACCTCACGGCAAGAGGTGCAAATGAGAGTAGCTGTATCAAACTCCATTCTTCACCAAGTGCCACATATTGGACGAGGTTCGTCGCAATAACAGTGTAGCACAAAATGGCGGTGCATCAGCATGGCCGCAGCTCTGAGCTGAAACTAGAAAAAAAAAAATATATATATATATATATTATTATTATTATCATTATTATTAGATAATAAATCGTATGATATATACCTGTTAGGTTACCTGTAAAGCACGTTCACTTAATTAATGCTGGTTTTCTATACACAAACTAAGAAAACAGTCGTTGTTTTAATGAGATACACCTTGGAATCACCTGAAGAGATACATCAACACCGACGGATACTCCTAAACCCGTTAAGTATCCCACCCGTAGAGGATTGATGGTAGATAGATTGAAACAATTGTATTGATTAATAAGTATCCTCGTATCTTCTATCTTCCGTCTCTCTCATTAATCAAATATGTGTGTATCTGTGTGTCTGTGCGTGTATGTGTAATATAGTATATAATATATAGTATATAGTATATATATATGTTCATATACTTGTACACATATATTAAGGGATATATATATATTTGTATATATACATATATACGCGCGCACGCATACACGCAAATACAAAGACACACATATACACAGGAATGTTTAAGTGCTATATATAATTCTGTTACGTCTAAGAGTATGAAAATATTATAGAAATAAAGCTGTATCAATATAAACAGGTGAAATCGTGTATGTATATATATATATTTTTTTTTTTTCGAGTGTATACAACGTTTCTCACCTCCAAAGATTTGGCTGCTATTTCTAGCACGCCCTGTTACCACGTAACAGTTATTTGCGATAAAAGACCCGAAATAGTTATTAAGTGGGAGCAGGGAATGCAAAAAATAGCAGGCAACTCTTCTTTTTCTTTTTCTGGGGAAAGGAGCCGTTTACGCATGATTTCGATGTCACATTCGTTGAAAGCATTCGAAATAACGCCGAAAAGAAAAACCCACGAAACAAAACTCCGTTGCTAGGAAATTCAGACTTTCCCGGTGACCCAATGGATTACGGGTAGTCTAGTCTAGTATATATATATTATATATATAGTGTAATAAATAAAATATATGCATACATACATATATGTACGTACCTACATCTACATGTATATATACATGCATATATAAATATATATACGTGAGTACAGGACACCACAAATAGACGCAGAACTCAACGAGAACGAAAACGTAAAAACAAGCATGGAACGAACCTTTTTTTTACAAAGAAAAAACAGAGTACTAGACAAACTACACAAGGAAAAATCCCCTTTATCAGCTGTCCCTAGTTCAACTCCAGCGTCACCTTCGAAACACGCTGGAGTTGAACTAGGGACAGCTGATGAAGGGGATTTTTCCTTGTGTAGTTTGTCTAGTACTCTGTTTTTCTTTGTAAAAAAAAGGTTCGTTCCATGCTTGTTTTTCGTTTTCGTTCTCGTTGAGTTCTGCGTCTATTTGTGGGGTCCTGTACTCACGTATATATATTTATATATGCATGTATATATACATGTAGATGTAGGTACGTACATATATGTATGTATGCATATATTTTATTTATTACACTATTGTATGACTGAGCGCCTTCGCGTCGATTCGATTCGATTCGTTCCGTTTCGTTTCGTTTCTTCTTCTCCCAGTACAGTTTATATATATATATAATATATATATATATATATATATATATATTATATATATATACTATATATTATAGATATATATCTACATATAGGTAAACAGTAAATTAAATACAGACATGGACAAGAACATGAAACACCACAGAGACGACACAAGAACCACAGGACGGGACATTCGAAGCCTCAGTCATCAGTCAAGAACCAGATCATCTTAGCAATTTCGGTGATTAATCTTGAGATTGCTCGATATGGCCAGCCCGCCAAGGGAAATCTAAGCCAAGCGCATTAGATCCCCTGGAAGAAAGCTTCGAGTATACAACGAAAGGACGGAAAACGATCGAAGTACACAAACAAAAATACAGAATACGTGACACCAATAGAATACAAAAACGTAAAAACAATAACGGTAAAAATAAAAATAAACAACAAAACAAAACCAGGACGTAGGACAAGGGTCTTTCGACAGGACGATTTGAGTATGGGGCTGGCTTGTGAATTTGTGCCTAAAGGCCACGGGTAGACGAACAAACGTGTTGCTTCTGAGGCTGCTGAAAACGAAAAGAGCGCTCAACAGCAGCTAGCTGTCACGTGAGAACAAAAGACAGGAGAAAGGGACAGATGAAAGGGAGAGAAGGTGGGACGAGGAGGAGAAGAAAGAGACAGATCGAGGGGGCTGGAGGTGAGAGAGATAGAGAAACGTAGAAAGGGGGGGGGGACGGATGGAGAGGGAAAGAACGGAAGGAAGTGGAATAAGGGAGGAGAGGGAGAGAGAGAGAGAGAAAAAGAGACAGATTAAGAGTCGTATCAAAGCTTGAGAAAAAAATATACTTATCGTATAAGGACAATTGTGGATACGTAGCCGCCGATTATATAGGTAAACAGTAAATTAAATACAGACATGGACAAGAACATGAAACACCACAGAGACGAACAAGAACCACAGGACGGGACATTCGAAGCCCTCAGTCATCAGTCAAGAACCAGATCATCTTAGCAATTTCGGCTGATTAATCTTGAGATTGCTCCGATATGGCCAGCCCGCCAAGGAAATCTAAGCCAAGCGCATTAGATCCCCTGGAAGAAAGCTTCGAATGTATACAACGAAGGACGGAAAACGATCGAAGTACACAAACAAAAATACAGAATACGTGACACCAATAAGAATACAAAAACGTAAAAACAATAACGGTAAAAATATATATATATATTATATATACATGTCCTTGAGTTATCTCTGGAGCACTTGACTTTGCAGAGGAAAGTTTTACCAGTGTCGTGCGAAGAGTTAATGATTTGAAATTTCAGCACGAACATTGATAATGGTCATTGTCTAACATCTTGGATAAGATAATTTGTCACTAATGATCACCTTCGTCTACGAGTTGACAGTCACCATTTGTGTGTGTATGTATGTATGTATGTATTATGTAAGTATGTATGTGTGCGAGTGTGTGTGTACTTGTGCATATATACATACATATGTACACACACACACACACACATCTCAGCTGTTTTCTCGTATATGAGCAAAGCCATTGCTAGAAAGAAGCATTGAAATGAGTCATTGTTGATGCGATGTGAGGCCCTTGTATGACGCTTGAGCCCGGCAAATGTTTAGCAGATTCTATTACATAATGTATAGCTGTGCTGGCTGGCAGAAGAAACAGGTGCCACAGTATGAACTCTTTTGACATGCCTTTTCAATCCTCCAACTGAGTGGCACACCTTTATATATATATATTATTTTCATGAATTGAACAGCAACTGCTACCATCCACTGACCATTCAAAATACTACTATCATGGCACTCCCAAATTATTCTTCTTCTTCCCCTTCTCCTCCTCCTCCTCCTCCTCATCCCCCTTCTTCTTCTTCTTCTTCTTCTTCTTCTTCTTCTTCTTCTTCTTCTTCTTATTCTTCCCTACCAAGAATTCACAACGACCTCGAACCCACAAGAGTAAACAAGAGAGACAGAGACAGGCAGAAACAAGGAAAATGCCACTTGTATTTGAACACTATACAAATATTCTTAAAAAAACAACTTTTCTTTTAATTTTTCTAAATTTAATTATTTAATTGTTGCAGTTGAAAAAAGTCTCAATGACTGAAACCGGTACTGAAATGTTTTTTATAAAATTATTTTAGCATTTTTTATCTTGACTTTTTTCCCCATATATACATATATATACACATACATATCACACATATATGTGTGTGTCTATGTATATATCATTATTCAGTTTTATTTCAAGATTTTTTTTTGCCAACTGAGAAAGAGTCGGTTTCTAACTTAAATCCAAGGATCCTTCATTGAAGTTTCAACAACACCAGCAGGGTATTTTTGCATGTGTATATGTATGTATGTATGTATGTATGTATGTATGTATGTATGTATGTATGTATGATGTATGTATGTATGTGTGTATGTATGTATGTACATGTGAAGATTTGTATGTTTTGTTTTATGTATGTATTCTCATGCATATACTTGCATATCGAGACATACTCATATATACTTAAATGATAAACTTCTGAAAAGTTTTACAGAATTTTGCAGTTCCAGTGATGGCTTGACCTCTGTAGTCTTCGAATCAGCTTTCTCTTTTCTGGTTTTGAGAAGCGTAATTTCTCAAGAATCTGAACTTGTAATCTGGGTAGAGTAACTGTAGATTTCTCAATAGTTCAACATAAGTATTCTGTTTTACGGTGATCTTTAGTTTTAGGCTAACATTCGCTGGGCAGCTGATTTCCACAACTGTTCACAGATTTTCTTCTCTGTCTCAAATCATTATATCAGGTCTATTGCGTTTACATTTTATAGATGTTTTCACTGGGACATTCTACCAGTATTTATTTTTATTGGTTTTCACCATATTGTGGGTTCTTATTTCTTTGTTTTCGGGATAATCCTCCCGACGGATCTAATTATAGTGTCCTCGCTACAGCATCATATCTCATCGGTTGATAATACCGTGATAACATTTTCGGATAACTATTTATGATGTGGGTGATGCCTTCGGTGTTAACTCCACAAAGACTGGATCGGTTGTTATATTTTGCTGTTTTTCTTGCATCCCTCAGGTATTTGGTTGATATTTCCTGTTCCCGGGTTGCAAACGCATACCCTTCAAATTGGGAAGTAGTAATCCGGTTATTGGTCCATGATAGACTGCTTTGATGATCAGTGCTACTATAATTTCGGAGCTTTCTATTAACATATCCATGCACGGTATCTGCTGATATACGTTCAGCCTTTCATCCGATGATACACTGCGGTAGAGTTGTGCGATGTTTTTGGGTACGTATTTAAGGTTATCAGTCAAAGGATGCTTTCCAAACCTCGTGATGTTTTCAGCTTCATGCATACAAACTTGGTTAAGGGACGCACTTCGACACTTGGCGGTTAAAAGATGTTGCCGAAGGGATATGATACGACATTCAATGACAGTCCGAACTGATGTTAAGCCATTGTCGCCTTGTTTTCGTATAAGGTACAAGCGGTCTACGTCACTGTTTATGTGGTAATTATGTGCACTGGTTAGGATCTTCCGGGTTTTCACATCAATAGCTCGGTTCTCGTTAAGCATCCAATCAAGCATGTAAACACATTGTGGGCCACTGTTTCATTGAATGCAGAGAGTTCTGAAGTCCAAATTTTCTTTATTCGACAGAAATATTTCTTAGTGATACGTGTTTTGTTACAGGTGCCATTGTAAGAAATGTTTTCATCCATCCCTAGATACCTGTAACATTCTTCATCAGATATAGGGGAAACAGTTAAGTCATTGATTGAGATATTGCTAGTCTGGTTTACAGTTTCCCCTCTTTCCACAATCATATAGCAACATTTACCCTCACCAAACTCCAGCCCTATGCCCTTTGAGAATGTTGTAACCAGGTCAAGGCTCTTTTTCATCTCATGCATATTTTTGGCATATAGTTTCAAGCAATCCACAAAGAAACAGTGTGTAATTTTGTTATTTCTGTTTCCTTGTGGACCAGTGAGATATTATTCAGACTTACTTAATATGAATGACAAGGGGTTTACAGAAATTATAAACAACATCACAGAGACGCTGTGTATGTATGTATGTATGTATGTATGTATGTATGTATGTATGTATGTATGAAGCTCAAAGAAGTTACTGGCCTTATGGCCAAATCGGTAGCCAATACTACTGTATTTTTTATGCAACATGTTTTCAACGGCTTACTAATAGCCAAAATTCTATTAGAATATATGTTTTATGCTTTCTTATATGATAGATCACTGGTCTGCATACAATTAGAAATCTTTGCCACGCTTATGTATAATGTATAATGTATAACGCCTACATATATGTTCTCTTTTTAATTTTGAATAAATTTTGATCAGCCGCCCACTTGGTAGCAAGGTTGTGATGGAAAGTATTTTGTTTTAATAATCGTCCTTTAAATCTTAAGATCTTGCAGATTTTTATTGTCCCAGATATTGCGATCATTTGTAGTGCATGAATTAAAGATTTACGTTCCCTCCCCAAGAAACCAAGTTCAGCCAAACTTGGCTCAAGACGGGCTGATCTCTGTCCTGTTGCTCCAATAATAATAGGTATGAAGTTGAAAGTTTATTTTGGGTTGGGTACTAGATTTGCAAACTCCTTATCAATGGTCCAAAGATGTCCTCTTTTTCATGTATCTTATCTAACCACATTGATGGCCAGCCAGAGGGTAGCTGGTTTTCACAACATATCTTTTCTTTGTGGTGCTATACAACAAAATCTGTCTGGTTGTGTTTTAGCCTGGTGACTGTTTTAATTGTTAAGTTTCACCAATATTCTTTTGACCCATCGGTTTCAATATAATCAACTTCGTCCGTATGATTTTCTTTTGCACTGCAATAGTTAATGTGGATCGTTTTCAGATTCTTGTTTGGTTTCTTCCTCCTAATAGCTTCTTTAAGCTTTTTTGATATGTCGCTGTACCACTGCCTATGCAGGAAATCAGTGAACATGTCGTCTTTGGAATCTCACCCACAAAAAGATAGTCACTAGGATTTTTTTTACTGATCGCTGGATCTTGAACTTCTTAGGCCTTGGAGATGGAGCATGACGCCATCCTATGGACTGAATTTTCGTTTCCGAACCATAAAAATACGCTCACGTTTCATATCACGTCACCCGATCGAAAAAAAAAATCGAAAAAGAAAACAAAACGTCTTCATTGGCTTCAAACGCTTCTAGAAAATCAGATCAAATCTTCATCCTTCTCTTCTCCAAATCGAGTATCATCTGTCGAAGTAATCACTTCACATTCATTTTCCAATACTCAAAGTCTTCTTCTGAATAACATTGTGACCACAGTCCAATTGTGCATTCAAGCATGACCATGGATTTTTACTCGTCTGTTTGCACGGATAAATTCGTCCACTCGCTGACACCTCGTGTCAGCGGTCGCAATTGATGACCTCTCGCTGCATATTTTGTTGTCAACGCTGCTTTCCCCTTCGTTATGCCTCTTTATCAATCTGTGCACATGGCACTTATCAGTAGTGTCATCTCGTTAGCCTTCCATAGAATTTGCACTTTCCTTCGTCAAGAATTCAGTGAAGGCTCATTGCTTCTATTTGGAGCTTATTATTTGCCTGCAATAGAAAAGAACGGAGAAAATTGTTATTACAGAGCAGTGGTTTTCAACTAGAGTCCATATATCCCTTGGGGATCCATATAATATTTTGTTGTTAAAATTTGTGCAATAAATTTATTATATTTCTACGACACAAAATATTTAATAATTTTTTAAATACAATTCCTAGTAATATTTTATTGGGTTGTCCGGAAAGTTCGTGCCGAGTTTTAAAGGAAAGAAAAAGGTCAATAAATATTTGCCATTACATTTTTAATCAACCAAATATGAACCATTTTGTTGCACAATGCGTCTCCATCTTTCCTTTAATTTGAAAATACCCTCTTCCCAGAATTGAGGTGGTTTCATGGCAAAGAATTCACCAAGGTAACTTTTTACATCACCCAAGGAATTGAAATTTTTACCATTAAGACTATTCTGCAGAGACCTGAATACGAGGAAATCCGAAGGGGCAATATCTGGTGAATATGAAGGGTGGGATAACATATCCCAGCCGAGCTGCAGCAATTTTTGTCTGGTTCCCAAAGCATCAAGTGCCGAAAATGAACTTTCTCATCTTCTATTTTAAAGGGTTACAGAATTAACACAGGTTATAGGAACATAAACCTTCTTCCACGAAAAGATAGCTTAAACTGTGCTCAAATCCTATTTTATGGACTCAACCATGTTCTAAAATAAGTCGAAAGGTAAGCTACTATAAATCGGCACGAATTTTCTGGACAACCCAATATAATAAAAGGTGGCGAGCTGGCAGAATCATTAGCACGCAGATCGAAAAGCTTAACGGCATTATATCCGTCTTTATGTTCTGAGTTCAAATTCCGCCGAGGTCGACTTGACCTTTCATTTTCACGGGGTTAATAAAATAAGTGTCAGTTGAACACTAAGGTCGATGTAATCGACTTACTACCTCTCGCGATATTGCTGGCCTAGTGACAGAATTCGAAACCAATATTTAATCATAAAAATATAACGAGAGTTATGGCTATGAGGGTCCTCACTCCCTGAGTAAAATAGGAATCAATAGGGGTTCATTTGCAAAAAAAAAAAATGATTGATAACCACCGCCATAAATTAAGAGTTACTCCACCAACACATGTAATTTGAATGACCTGTGTCACAAAAAATATGTTCACCTTTGCATTATTTTCGGTGGAAACTTCGTATTACTATATAAACTATGATGTTATAGACGGTGCATGGCTCAGTTACTGGAGTGTCGGGCTCGCAATCATGAGGTAGTGAGTTCGATTCCCGGACCGGGCTGCGTATTGTGTTCTTGAGCAAGACACTTTATTTCACGTTGATCCAGTTCACTCAGCTGTAGAAATGAGTTGCGACGTCACTGGTGCCTAACAGTATCGGCCTTTGCCTTTCCCTTGGATAACATCAGTGGAGCGAAGAGGGGAGGTTAGTATGCATGGGCGACTGCTGGTCTTCCACAAAATAACCTTGCCCGGACTTGTGCCTCGGAGGGGAACTTTCTAGGTGCAATCCCATGGCCATTCGTAACTGAAGGAGGTTTTTATGCCCCCACCAGCTCTTTTTATAGTAGGACCAGATTAACACCAAAATACCAGAATTTAACGGGGACGTTCCTACATTGGTTAAGTCGCAAATAATAATAATAATAATAGATTCGTGCTTTTGCTTGTTAATTTAAAAAAAAATATATTTTAAAATACATTGAGTTTTCTCTACATTATGAATGGAGACAGTATAAGTTTTAGGTGACACTTTGGTGTTATCAGATACATGACAACTTCTCTAATGCCAGCAGTACGTCAATAAAAATACACTCAGACCATTCTGTAAAGTGACTGGCGATAGGAAATTTATTCAGTCATAAAAACCATACCAAAAAAAACCAGTAAAACGTACGCGGCGGCAGCGGTGGTGGTGGTGGTGGGGACAAGTAACTTTCAATAAGAACTGACTTGTACGTTGAAGACTCGCCAAACCATGAGTAAAATGATGATGATGATGATGAGGATGATGATGATGATGATGATGAGGATGATGATGATGATGATGATGATGATGATGATGATGATGATGATGAGGATGATGATGATGATGAGGAGGATGATGATGATGATGAGGAGGAAGATGATGATGATGATGATGATGATGAGGAGGAGGAGAAGGATAGTGGTAGTAGTGGCGACGGGAGCTACGACGATGATGATGTCGACAATGATGGCGGCGGCCGTGGTGGTAGTGGTAGTGGTAGTGCTGATGCTAATGATGGTGATGCTGGTCGTATGATGATGCCTGCGGTGCTGGAGTGGTGCTGGAGTGGTGGTGGTGGTGGTGGTGGCGGCGGCGGCAGCGGCGGCGGCGGTGGTGTGACAGTGGCGAAGATGATGATGATGATGGTGGTGGTGGTGGTAGTGGTCGTCGTCGTCATCGTCGTGTTGGTGGTGGTGATGGTGGTGGTGGTCGTCGTCGTGGTGCTCGCCTGTTTTTTTGCTTCTTTTTTTATTATAAAAAAGAAGAAAAGCAAACAATACTGGCGCAAAGTTATAATGCGTAATGTTTTCTCTTTTGACCCAGGTGTGAAATTCTTCCCCCCCCCCCCAAAATGCGTGATTCGTAAAACCGACAACGTGATCTCATTGACAGCAGCTCAACAGTAAATAGTCACTCCTTGGCTTTACAATCCCCTGAACTGCCATTCACTATTAAGCAAGGGTTATTTAATGTAATTAAAACACAAAATTCACCGAATACTAACAGATAGTATTTTTTATTTAATAAAAGAAAAAATTAATTACACACAGAAGTGGCTGTGTGGTAAGATGCTTGTTTACCAACCACATGGTTCCGGGTTCAGTCCCACTGCGTAACACCTTGGGCAAGTGTCTTCTACTATGGCCTTGGGTCGACCAAAGCCTTGTGAGTGGATTTGGTAGACGGAAACTGAAAGAAGCCCGTCGTATATATGTATATATGTGTGCGCGTGTATGTTTGTGTTTGTCCCCCTAGCATTGCTTGACAACCGATGCTGGTGTGCTTATGTCCCTGTCACTTAGCGGTTCGGCAAAAGAGACCAATAGAATAAGTACTGGGCTTACAAAGAATAAGTCCCGGGGTCGAGTTGCTCGATTAAAAGGCGGTGCTCCAGCATGGCCGCAGTCAAATGACTGAAACAAGTAAAAGAGAAACACACACACACACCTCACCATATACATGAATGCTCTGTAATCGTACATTTGGCATGCAATTCATCCAGATATGTTATATTTATCGTCGCTATTCATACAGAAATATATGTTTGTTCTGTAAACAATTTGTTTTTCGTTTGTACTTTTCTTTTTCGTAAATGATGTAAATATAGTTATTTAGCCTCACCTATCCTCACCTATTTTCTGTCATTATTTTTGATTCGGTTGGTTAGGCAAAGTTAGTTTTGTTTATTTACGGAAGTATACAAAAATATGTGTTTTGGATATTTTTCTGTCACTAAATTATTATCTATTTACTTATTGCTTTTAATATAGAGAAATATTTAGGTGAGTAGCTGGCAGAATCGTTAGCGCGCCGAGAAAAATGCATCTTTACGTTCTGAGTTCAAATTCCGCTGGGGTCGACTTTACCTTTCATCCTTTCGAGGTCGATAGAATAAGTACCAGTTAGGCATTGGGGTCGATGTAATCGACTGGTCTCCCTCCCATTAATTTTCAGGCCTTGTGTCTATAGTAGAAAAGAACATAAAGAAAAGGCGACCCACCACATCAGCAAGAGTTTTGTTGAGTCAGATGTTGCGACTTTAGTCCAGATTTTCTACTGATCTTGCCGCACCACTCGTACTTGTCTTGAGCCAGATGTAATGGTTTGCTTTCTCAGGACTTCCGATAATTTTCTAGCGATATTATTTGTTTCCTTCGCAGCTAGTCCTTGGTTTTCCATGAGGAGTTAGTAGACGAATTAAATAATTCGCATAACTGGTTATTAATTGACAATAATTAATTCAAGCGCCACAAAAGCAACCCCTTCTAAGAATATAGAACTAAAAATTTTGTATTAACCAGTATATAAACAATCAGCCGGGAATACATCAGTGTTTTCAACATTCAGAAATATGAATATAAATACTACTTTTGCAAAATGTTCATGCCACAATTTGGCTGTATACTGCTTGAAAGGGCTTACTTGCTAGATTTCTAATTTAATTTTACTACTATTAGAAATAATCATTTGTTGCCCACAGGAGGCTAAACATAGAGGGGACAAACAAGGAAAAACAAAGGGTTTCAGTCGATTACATCAGCTCCAGTGCGTAACTGGTACTTACTTAATCGACCCCGAAAGGACGAAAGGCAAAGTCGACCTTGGTGGAATTCGAACCCAGAGCGTAGTGGCAGACGAAATACCGCTAAGCATTTCGCCCGGCGTGCTAACGATTCGGCCAGCTCGCCGCCCTATTAGAAACAATAAATTGGTTTGGTGTTAACACCCTTCATTGAGATGATTACAAGAAAATTTATTTACAAATGATAGAAATATACGATGCAAAGCAAAACTCATTGGTTAGTGAATGGGAAACGTATAAAGATAGTCCTGAAGCAATGGAGAGATTTCGTGATGTACTTTATGTCAATGGCTGGAGTGCACATGGAGCATACTTTAAATGAAATGCTTTTAGATAAAATTAATAAACTTTGTCTTTATTTAGCTCACTATCTTAATTTTTGAGTTCGTAAACGCGCCTTTACAAGCCTCAAATACGAACCTTAGCTAAACTATTTTAAGACCTTGCAGAGTAATGAAATTTTATACTGCAAAAAGTGGGTAGATACTTCTAGCAAAGAAAATATCCAAGCTTTAGAAAAGGAGATAACTCTTTATTAAAAGCAACAATCTGAAGTGAAGCAGTGAAATCATGCAACGTTTTGAAGCATATGATTTTGAATGGGAAGTGTGGTTTAGCGTTTTGTGGATCACCACAGAGCATCGTAAATCTAAAGAATGAAAGCATCTTAGATCTAATAGAAACACTGTCCAGATAAGATTCTATTTTCCAAAGAAAATATGCTATGGGTAGAAGAATACCAAAGAATATTAAGTTCGTTACCCATCTCTCGAGCCACAAAAATGAGTTTATCTATCAAAGTTCTAAGCTTGTTAATCTCAAAAGAATGCCAAGATATTTCGCAGACATTATAGATGCAGTTGGTTCTTCCGATGTTAAGCAAACACTGTTTGCTGGGGTGTATTAGTTTAGAATACGGTATGTAATACAAGAAATATTTCTTAATTTTGCAGGTAGCAGTCATATACACGGAGAAGAAATTGCTCAGTTAATCATAGACGTCTGGAAGAGCACGCCATTTTTCTGAGCAATTGCAAGGTGCAAAGTATATGGCATCAGTAAAATGGATGGAAGTCAAGGGAAGATAGAGCAGTGTTCAATGGCAATTTTTCCCTATGTGGCTATCATACTCTCAATTTGTGTGAAACCGAAGCCACTGAGGGCATTCCTATAATCATTTTAGAACAGTTCTGAGAATTTATAACATAATTCAAGTCATGAGTGGTAGAATTTACATAAAACTGCATACGTTGTTCTGAACACAGCATAACATAAACCAATTTGTCAATAGACTTAAAATTATCAAGACTTGCGACATTCACTTAACTGGTATTCAGATAGCCAAAACAAGAATTGAAGAGAACAGAGTATTTGCAAACCTGAAAAGTTTTGTGTGTGTTATTATTGGTTGCACTGGCCCGGATATAAGTTTACAAGAAGTCATTGGGGCCAACGGCGTCACATTAAATGTGGAGATATCTAACGTTCAAACTTTACTGAAAATTTGATGGAGTTACGAAATAACTAGGAAGACCTACAAATAGAAACCAATGAGTTATTTTCAGATCTTGTGATGGAAATAAAATTTTCCCATGGGCGTTGATTCTTGAATTGAAAGAGAAGTATACATGATGAGACAACACTTGAATTCAGCTTAGTGGAAATTACGTAGGTCATACGCCTGAAAGGCCTACTACAGAAAATCTGTATTGATTAATGATGTTATTGCAGGATTAATGCAATTAAGTATTCGGTCGAAAATTTTGATTTCTGACGAAGGTATCCGACACTGCCTCAAAGTGAACTACAAAAAAATCGAAAGAGTTTGCACATCGATATCATGTAAGCCTTAGCAATGATGATTTTGCGACATAAATGCAACTTTCATCGAAGGAATATAAAATAACATTTTGAAAACATAAAAAAGAAACCTTTAGAGTTGATAGATTTATTATCTGACTGAAAATTTCGAGGCATTTATTTTCTTATATTTGAGTTAGTTTGAGAATATTGGTGGTATTTCACTTACAGCTGTATCAGCAGAAACATCTCTTAGCAAACGCAAACAGGCGCATGAGTGGCTGTGTGGTAAGTAGCTGCTTACCAACCACATGGTTCTGGGTTCAGTGTCTTCTACAATAGCCTCGGGCCGACCAAAGCCTTGTGAGTGGATTTGGTAGACGGAAACTGAAAGAAGCCCGTCGTATATATGTATATATGTATGTGTGTGTGTTTGTGTGTCTGTGTTTGTCCCCCCAACATCGCTTGACAACCGATGTTGGTGTGTTTACGTCCCCATAACTTAGCGGTTCGGCAAAAGGGACCGATAGAATAAGTACTAGGCTTACAAAGAATAAGCCATGGGAGTCGATTTGCTCGACTAAAGGCGGTGCTCCAGCATAGCCGCAGTCAAATGACTGAAACAAGTAAAAGAGTAAAGAATAAAGAGGGAAAACTTTATCACGTATCATACCTCAAATCTGACTGAGTTTCAAATGAAACATTACCTAAGCTAGTGATTCGGAAAATATAGTTGAAATTTGGGGGATAGAAAACCAAAGAAAGTAATTTCCTTAGCTGGTTAGGGTTTATTGTTTCTTTGTATAATGTATATTGTTATCTGGTCATTGTGATGCAAAAGGAATGAAGCCTTTGCGAAGGTTACCACTGTTTGTATTTTGATAAACTATCATGATCCGTGTCGTTCAATTGCGCGTTCATAATCTTACACCAAACGATGTCTGCTCTGTTCATACTTTATCATAACCAAATTTTTGTACAAAGAAAGTAAAAAATACAACTTCAAATTTTATTTATACATATACATAATTGAAAGAATTTAGAGTTAAGAAGAAAAACTACGGTTGGGCATTAATTCTTAATCACTACAATTATTTCTATGCAACATAGTTCTCCAGGCGTGCAGGTACTTGATTATGCAACCGTTTCCCTGCATTATGAGATCTAGTTGTGTTTCCTCAGGTGATATATAAATATTGTCTCCGTAAATTCAAATTATATATATATATATTATATATATATACATCAGTATATATTTGTATATATACGTATGTATATACATATGTATACATACATACATACACACACACACACACCACACATACATATATATATATATATATACATACACACACACACACACACACACATATATATATATAAACATATACGAGGGGCTAGCTTCGTGTTACGAACCTAGGAAACTTCAGGTTGCATGGAGCTGAATCAAACTGTTATTAAATACTTAGATAGATAGAGAGATACATACACACATACATACATACATAAAACATACATATCTATGTATTTATAAAATATGCACATCTATACCATTATTGGAAGAAAGTTAATTGAGGATTTAAGGTCCAATGCAATAGGAAATTCTCAAGTCCATTCTGAATTATATATATATATATATATATATATATAAATAGGAAAAAGCAACAAGAATGGATTAAAATCTCGGTACGATCGTTTCGTACGAGGACATTTTTAATAAGCTACAAAAAATGCAGTGAATACAGATGGCTCGCACTCGTCAGCCCAAAAAATATCAGAGAATTCCCAAACATCAAAAGGGGTAGATCTAAAAGAGGTTGTAGGATTAACTGCATTGAAGAAATTTCGATTCATGGAGATCTGATGAAAGGTTTTAAACCTATAGAATTTATGCATGTCTACATATAGTTCATATTGGATATTTGATCAAGTTGTATGAAGAAATTTCTTCATACGGATTTGTATGTATCCTCATGTTCCAATAATAATAATGATATGCATGAAGCTGAAAATGTACTGAATTTGTAAACCCCTTATCAATGCTCCATAAATGCCCTCTTAGCCTTTAATTTTTTAAACCACATTCGTGTCTGGAGGGCAGCTGATTTCTACAACAGAACATACCATTTCTTTGTAGTCCTACAAAACCTCATCTGGCCATTTGTATGTATGTATGTATGTATGTATGTATGTATGTATGTATGTATGTATGTATGTATGTATGTATGTATGTATGTGAAGGCGCATGGCTCAGTGGTCAGAGCGTCGAGCTTACGATGGTGAGGTTGTGAGTTCGAATCCCGGACCGAGCTGCGTGTTGTGTTCTTGAGCAAGACACTTTATTTCACGTTGCTCTAGTTCACTCAGCTGTAGAAATGAGTTGCGACGTCACAGGTGCCAAGCTGTATCGGCCATTGCCTTTCCCTTGGATAACACTGGTTGCGTGGAGAGGGGAGGCCGGTATGCATCGGCGACTGCTGGTCTTCCATAAACAACCTTCCGCGACTTGTGCCTGGGAGGGTAACTTTCTAGGTGCAATCCTATGGTCTGTGTCGTGACAGAAGGGGGTCTCAATATATGTATGTATGTATGTATGTATGTATGTATGTATGTATGTATGTATGTATGTATGTATTATGTATGTATGTATTATTAGAATGGAGGATAGATGGATTCCTAAGCAGATGCTCTATGGAGAACTTGTGAATGGAAGGAGACTCCGGCAGAAACCATGGCTGCGATTTAAGGACTGTGTCAAGTCCTCGTTAAAGGCCTTTGATATGCAGGACACTGACTGGAAGAACAATGCCTGTCATCGCCACAGATGGAGGAAGCAGGTTAAGGAGGGGATCGACACTTTTGAGAGAGCACGTATCCAGCATGAAGAACTTAAGCGAGCTGTGCGAAAGCGCACGGCTCGTATAGTGAATGGGGAAAGCTTGGTCTGTAATGTTTGCAGTCGTGTATGCTTGTCAAGAGCAGGGCTCATTAGCTACCAACGGAGCCGCAAATGCAAAATATAAGTTAGTCCTAGAGCGCACAATGTTCCTGAAGGTTGGCAATGGTCTTCCTCGGTCACGAGTGGACGGCCATCATGTATGTATGTATGTATGTATGTATGTATGTATGTATGTATGTATGTATGTATGTATGTATGTATGTGCGTGCTGTGTGTGTGTGTGTGTGTGTGGTGTGTGTGTGTGTGTGTGTGTGTGTGCGTGCGTGCGTGTATGTGTAAGCTGCAATATATTATTATTTTCTCAAGGGTGTGTCCAAAAGAAACCGGTATTCTGCAATATTATTTTATTCACTCAGTTTTACATATTTACACTTTTATTGCCTTCAAACTATTCTCCATTTGAAGCAATGCATCAGTCGAGGTGCAGTTTCCACAATTCGAAGCAGTGCTGGAAGTGTTGCGAAGTGATGCCTTCTAACGCCTCCGTCGTTTTTTTTTTTTTTCTTCACCTCTTCCACGTCTGCAAATTCGGTAGCACCAGCTTTCGTCACCAGGGGTGGAACTTCGAAAAACGGTTCCGATCAACTTCCGACTGTTCTTTCTGTTCACAACAAACATTCGGTCGTGACTGCCTTTGATAATCCGCGAGCAAGTGAGACACAGACTTTGCTGCAACTCTTTCCATTCTCAATTTCTCGCTCAAAATTCTTTGGCTGTAGCTCCAGGACACACCAGTCATATCAACAAGTTTGTCAGTTGTTCAGCCACGGTCCTCCAAGATCAGTCTGTATGGCCTGCGTGTACCTTTGTGTCTGTGCTTGTACCGCTACCCACCACATGTCAACCGGAGTTAGTTTGTTTACGCCCCCCCCCATTACTTAGCAACTCGACAAAATATACCGATAGAATAATTTTCACACTTTTTAAAAAAATGTACTGGGGAGCCGTTTTGTTCGACTGAAACTTTTCAAGGCAGTGCCCCAGCATATCTTCATTCGTTCGGGTGGTCGACAGTCGTCCTGAACGAGATTGATCTTCAAGCGACTTGTGACCATTCCTAAAGCGTGGAAACCACTCGTAATCTTGTGTTTTGCTCATGGCAGCATCCTTGTAAGCTGTTTGAAGCATGATAATTGTTTCGGTCTGCGTTTTCCACAGCAGAAAACAGAATTTCACAGAAATATGCTGTTCCTTCGTTTCAGTTATCGCAAAAATCGACGAACAGGATAGAAGCACTGCAAAATAAAGACGCACCACGTGGCTGTACGGTTGGCAAACTGATGCCTGAGAGGGCCTAATCTAGTGGCTTCTAGAGGCAGAAGCATGAACTACAACGAGTTTGTTCCACAGCAAAAGGTTTCCGGTTACTTTTGGGTAGACCCTCGTGCAATTCAACCAACATAATAATGTATTGCGTTTTTTGTAGAGTTATAGTCTCCTGGGATGCTTTTTCGGGAACAATAAATGTGTGTGAGAGAAAGAGACGGGGGCGGGGGAGAGAGTATATATATATATATATATACACATATATATATATATGTGTATATCTCTCTCTCCCTTCTCCGTCTATTCTCTCTCTCTCGTTCTGTGTGTATTTATGTGTGTACTTACACACACACACACACACACACACACACACACACACACACACACACACACACACACACACTCATGTATGGATATTGATATTCATAGATAGATAGATAGATAGATAGATAGATAGATAGATAGATAGATAGATAGATAGATAGATAGACAGACAGACAGATAGATAGATAGATAGAGAGAGAGAGAGGGAGAGAGAGAGAGATGGATAGATAGATAGATAGATATATAGATAGATAGATAGATAGATAGATAGATAGATAGATAGATATATAGGTATATACATACGTATACGATAAACAAATCGAGCAGGGGATACATACACATACATGTGTATGTGTGTGTGTGTTGATTACACGCGTGTCTGTGTATGTGCATGCGCGCATGCGCATTGTGAGTACGTACGAATATACATATGCATTTACATATGAATGTTATTAATGTGTGCATGCATGCATGCATGTATGTGTGTATTTATGTATTTATGTACAACGCATGCGCGCACGGTTACCATTTCATCTCGTAACAGAAAACCCTGTGTTTTATATCTTATCTTATCCGTCAGTATATACGAATAATTCCCTGCTTATCTCACTTGTCATCACTTGGTCTCTATCTCTGGTATCTTTACTGAGCAGTTTCCTGACAACTTCTCTATCTCTTTGTTTAACTTACAATCTTCTTATCACTTTCTTTCTTTCTCCGGCAACCTTTTCCTTTGTGTGTCTTTATTAAATATTTTATCTTTTTTGTCTTTCACTCGCTTCAGTCCATTGGACTGCGGCCATGCTGGGGCACTGCCTTGAAAAGTTTTAGTCTAAAACGCCCCCCCCCCCTCCTACCAGTACATTTTTTTAAAAGCGTGAAACTTATTCTATCGGTATCTGTTGTTGAACTGCTAAGTAACGGGGAGGGGCGTAAACAAACCAATTCCGGTTGTCATGCGGTGGGTAGCGGTAAAAACACAGACATAAAGGCACACACAGGCTATACAGACAGATATATGGATATATGCATAGATACTGGCATATATATATATATATATATATAAATACAAAATGGGACAAGAACGCAAAACATCCAGAAGACGATACAAAAAACACGGACGGGACATTCGAAGCCTTCAATCTTCAGTCAAGAACCGGATCATCCTCGCAATTTCGGCTGATTAATCTTGAGATTGCTCCAATCTGGCCAGCCCCAAGAAAAAACTAAGCTAAGCGCATTACCAGTATATATATATATATATATATATATATATATATATACATACACACATACCTGTCACTATAGCTGTTGACTTCTCACTATGACATTAACTCACACACACTGACTACTCAAACAGCTAATACCACACACACACTCACATACACATGACACCACCACCACACGACAACACGCTATCACGCATATACATACACAGTTACTACCATATACACACACACACACGCCACAACACACATGCGTGCACGTGCACACACACATACACAGACACAGAAATACCAACCATTCTTAACACTCTTCTGTCCCAGAAAGCACTTTTTCTTTTTGTCCATGTACTTCCGGTCATTTTCAAAAATATAACTGCACGTGGACTGTTGGCGATTTTTTCCCTCCTTCTTCCTTTTCTATGTCTCCTGTTTCTGAAGAAGAGCTATGCTCGAAACGTAAGACAACTACACTTTCCTTCCTTGAGCGTCTTATTAATACTTTGCATGTGCTACGTACCTGCGTTGTTGTTTTTTTCTTGTCTTTTTTCTCTCCGTTTTTTTAATCAACTATACATATATATATATATATATATATATATATATATATATATTATATATATAACGATTCAGGTGAATAAGGCACTTAAATGGTAAGGCACCGGGTTGAGTCAAAATGAAAATGCATACACAGCAACTATAAACGAATACAAACGTTGGTGCCGAAGTACAGGTAAAAAGATATTCAGGTTATGTATACAATTAATTGAACCCAACTGAGTATATTATCAGCCCTTGGGCTAATCCAGAAACGCGCAATGTATTGAATATACTGTCCATAATATACTTCAGGACACGCGAAGAGCAGATTCCGTCAGAGGCGAATCATGAATAAGTATATAACAGCTGTTTCCAACGAATTTTTTTAATTGGTTAATGCGCACATTATACCATTAAAAAAAAAAAGAGGAACATTTTAAAACATTTAGAATCCACGGCATATGAATATTTTGTGATTCCACGGTCTTTGCTGGTTTTATACTAGTTTTATTCTATTTCTTTACTTATATGAAAATAAAAATACGCTTTCACATAAATGTTTTTGTATTATAGTTTTACCAAAAATATATTACTACTTGTATTCACAAGATAAGTTTGACATGCATAGTACAAAAAATGATAAATAGGAAAAAATAATCACGTTACATGTGTGTATGTGTGTATGTATGTATGTATGTATGTATGTATGTATTATGTATGTTGTATGTTTGTTTGTATATATATATATATAATATCAACCCGTGCTAGCGCGGAAAGGACGTTAAACGATGATGATGATGATATATAATATATATATATATATATAATATAATATATATAATAGATTAGATGATAGAGAGATAGATAGATAGATAGATAGATAGATAGATAGGTAGATAGATAGATTGATATATATATATATATATATAGAGAGAGAGAGAGAGAGCGGGAAAGAATTACATACATACATATATATACATACACACGCATATACACATAGAAATATACACATACATGCATCTATATACATGTACATAGATACACTCTCACATACATACATGCTCCCACTTATACATTACAGGTGAGAGGATGTGTCAACATACCTACATTTACAAAGTAATACACAAGAAAGACATTAAAAATTAAAATATTATCAACTGCGTTTCTGTTTGTTTCCAACCAGAGCAGCTACTGATGATATTCCTTACACTTTTGTTATCATTTAGTGAAAATTTGTGTTGGTATCACCGACCGGAAAATCATTTTGTATGTATGTATGTATGTATGTATGTATGTATGTATGTATGTATGTATGCATGTATGTATGTATGTATGCATGCATGTATGTATGCATACATGTATGCATGTATGTATGTATGCATGCATGTATGCATGTATGCATGTATGCATGTATGTTGTATGTATGTATGTATGTGTATGTATGTATGTATGTAATATATGTATATTAATATATATATATATATATATATATTATATATATATATAAAACAACTGATGAGCGTAGATGCGGAGAGAAAGCGACGGTTAGACATGTTCTGTCAAGTCGCAGACTAGCACTAGAAAGATATACATGGCGGCATAATCAAGTCCTCGGAGTGATAAGCGCAGCACTCAAGGAGAAGATCGAGAGGTACAACAGGGAAGAGTACTCAAAAGTAGAAAAGTGCAGGAAAATATACTTCCACAAGGAGGGAAAAGGATATAAAACCAGGCCTACAAGTAAAGTATACGAGATAGGTGAAAGACGGAAGGGAGACTGGGAAGTGGCCACGGACTTGGAAAGACAAGTAATATTTCCACTAATAAAAACAACGGAAAGACCGGATTTAGCCCTATGGAACAGAGACCGGAGAATAGGAATTTTACTAGAACTGACAGTACCTTGGGAAGAGAACATCGGCAATGCAGAGGAACGAAAGGAGAAGAGGTACGAAAAGCTAATCGAAGAATGCAGAGAACAGGGATGGAATGTCGAATATTATCACCTGGCAGTGGGGGCTAGAGGCTTCATTGAAAGGAAAATGACAACGCTTTTCAAAAGAAGATTTGTTTTTTCTAGCTCCGAGCTGCGAAAACTAATAAGGAGTGTACAGGAGGCGGTCGAAAAAGCCAGCTTCTTTCTATATATGGCTGAAGCGGGAAGACCGAAAATGGCTTGAAAGTCATAACATGCCGGCGGGAAATAACATCATTAGGTGAGACAAGCTGACACTGAATCAGTTTCAGTATATATATATATATACGACGGGCTTCTTTCAGTTTCCGCCTACCAAATCCACTCACAAGGCTTTGGTCAGCCCGAGGCTATAGTAGAAGACACTTGCCCAAGGTGCCACGCAGTGGGACTGAACCCGGGACCATGTGGTTGGTAAACAAGCTACTTGCCACACAGCCTTACAATTCTATTTTTAAATCACCATGACTACCCGTCACTAGCTTCAAAATTATTGCATTTGCTAGCTAGGTTTTTTTCGACTTTCTTCACCACGGATGTTGTTACCACAAGATCGTTGAGAGATAAACTACTTTGCCTCCTTAAGATTTGTATCTTTTGTGACGCTCAGCTGCTTCCTTATACTAAGAGACGACGATTTAAAATTTACATCTACATTATATTTCATAGGAAATGCAGTGAGTTTGTCCTTAGCCTTTTGTATGGCTGAAACCACTTGCTTTTTACCATCGTACTCGCCACAAACCTTCGTCACCCAAGAAATAGTCTGTAGCTTCCTTATAAGTTGCAGTTTTTGGTTCACGTATAGGAACGTGTGCGTTTTCGTTCGATTATTTTTCCTTTAAGCTATGGCATAAAATACATGAGTGAAGGATGTGTTACCACTGAAATATCAAGGAAAACTACAGAGCAACACAACTAATATTGTGTTGTGTATGGTGGTTAGTGTCACAGTATATAATGTAGTACAGGGCTGAAATTGCTAATCTGGCATAACTATAACTAAAAATTAAACATAAAAATTGTTTTCTATTCAATGTGATTTTATCTTTGTTAAAGTAATTTTTATTAGATATGACAACAAATTACTACCACATTATATCATTAAGCAACACGAACAGAATTATGATAAAGGAAATCAGCACCTTCAGTTAATAAATTATCAACGAGCGTCTATCTCCAAGGCAATGTTGAACATTTTCCTGTGAAGGAGGTGAGAACAAGATGTATTCACATTTGTTTAAAGTTCCATACCGAAAGATTTAAAACTGCAGCTTACCTATTTTAAATATATCATAGGTTTGCTGATATACTCTAAGCTGTGTGTTCACGCACACACATACTCGCACACACAAGCATACATATTCATATATACACACACACACTATATATATATATATATATATATATATATATATATACATACTCTTTTACTCTTTTACTTGTTTCAGTCATTTGACTGCAGCCTTGCTGGAGCACTGCCTTTAGTCGAAGAAATCGACCCCAGGACTTATTCTGTGTAAGCCTTATTCCATCGGTCTGTTTCGCCGAACCGCTAAGTTACGGGGACGTAAACACACCAGCATTGGTTGTCAAGCGATGTTGGTGGTGGTGGTGGTGGGCGGGGGGTGGACAAAAACAGACACACAAACACACACACATACATATACATATATACGACGGGCTTCTTTCAGTTTCCGTCTACCAAATCCACTCACAAGGCTTTGGTCGGCCCGAGACTATAGTAGAAGACACTTGCCCAATGTGCCACGCAGTGAGACTGAACCCGGAACCATGTGGTTAGTAAGCAAGCTACTTACCACACAGTACTCCTGTATGTATATTTATATATTATATATATATATATCTATATATATATATATATAATATATATATATATATACATCTCTTTTACTCTTTTACTTGTTTTCAGTCATTTGACTGCAGCCTTGCTGGAGCACTGCCTTTAGTCGAAGAAATCGACCCCAGGACTTATTCTGTGTAAGCCTTTTCCATCGGTCTGTTTCGCCGAACCGCTAAGTTACGGGGACACGTAAACACACCAGCATTGGTTGTCAAGCGATGTTGGTGGTGGTGGTGGTGGGCGGGGGGTGGACAAAACAGACACAAACCAACACCCCACATACATATACATATATACGACGGCTTCTTTCAGTTTCCGTCTACCAAATCCACTCACAAGGCTTTGGTCGGCCCGAGACTATAGTAGAACACTTGCCCAATGTGCCACGCAGTGAGACTGACCCGGAACCATGTGGTTAGTAAGCAAGCTACTTACCACACAGTACTACTCCTGTATGTATATTTATATATAATATATATATATATATATATATATATATATATACCCGCGCGCTTACACACACACACACAAACACATAGTCCATTAAGAAAAAGTACTGAAAACGTAAAATAGAATGCTTATTACTACTAATTTTCTTATGTACGAAATATCCCGGCTATGGAAAATGAAGAAGGTAAAAAGATAGCACCAATTATTGTTGGGTCCTTGGGAACAGTATCAGAAGGCATCAAGAGAAATGTAAAGGAAATTGGAATAGAGTGCCCAGTAGTACTGTTACAAAAGTTTTGCCTCCTTGGCACAGCCAGAATAATCCGGAAAGTATTAGATAGCTGAAAAAATAAATACCATGGTACCGTAGGCTGCAGATAGTAAACCAGATACACATCCAAGACTCCGGGAGCTCCAACAAAACCTGTGATAAAGAGAAAATAATAATAATAATAATAATAATAATAATAATATAATAATAATAATAATAATAATAATAATAATAATTGGATACAACAATGAACCCTAATAAACTAGCAAATATACGGAGATATATTCTCAGCGCAAAAAAAAATATCAGAAATAGAAATAGAACATTTAAAAGAAAAAATACATCAGGAAAATGTAGATAGAAGCCACACAACAATGCCAAATAATATAAACACTGAAACAGTAAAACACGAAGACAAACGTATCATTTCCAACAAAAACGATGTGAACAAAAAACAACAAACCCAGACCGTAAGGATGCATAATAATACACGACAAACAGCAAGCCAAAACACGACAAACAAACATACGGATGAAATAGAAAGCGACAAAATCTAAAACCTGGAAACAACGAAGGGGAGCCTAATGATTATGAAACTATAAAAGTAGAATAATCAAAGAACTGAAAACCACAGAGCTCAAAATGGACCACCGACCATACCTCCCAGAAATCAAAATAGACAAACAACAACATCATTATAAACAACATAAACCTAGCCGTCACGGAACTAATAACCACTGAAACAAAAAGCGATATCATTGAGCTAAATGACTTAGTATACGCAGCAGCCACTGCAGCCACAAAAGAAGCTGGATACTCACTCAAACCCATCCAAACAAGAGTACCACCACCCAAACAAACACTGTGGATAAATAACATCAAAAAAAAATACAAAAAATGAGAAAAGATCTGTCGATTCTTAATGATATCAGTAGATAATCAACGCTACCGAGCAACAAAAAGAAAACAAAAATACTCCGCAAATACAACACCACAGAAAAAGATTTACCTGAGATAAAAGAAAAGCTAAAACAAGATATCCTTGCCAAAGCACAAAGGATCCGCCGGTACGAGAAATGCCAACGTTTCTTTGAACAAAACAAACAGTTCAACTCCAACCCCAAAATGTTCTACCAAGAACTTGGCAAAAATAAAATAGAAATCACTGCAGCACCAACGGCAGAAGAAGTGGAAGAATTCTGGAGAGAAATATGGTCGGCGAACGAACAACCAAAAAAAGGAGTATTAAAACAACAAACTCAGCATCTGAGCAACTTTGGACCCCCATAACAACTGAAGAGGTCACCCAGGCACTGCAAAGACTAAGCAACTGGAAGGCACCTGGGCATGACAAGATCCCCAACTTCTGGTTGAAATATCTAACAGGAATGCACAAAAAGCTGGCTGAAAATTTTAACAACATACTGGCAGAGCCAGAGACAATGCCTGAATGGCTCACGAAGGGGAAAACCATCTTAATTCCCAAATCAAATGAGACAGCAAAATCAGAAAACTACAGACCTATAACCTGTCTCCCTACAATGTACAAAGCATTTACTGCAGTAATATCGCAAAGATTGAACAAGCACCTGGACGAAAACAACCTGTTTCCAGAAGAGCAGAAAGGTTGCCGCAAAGGCTCATATGGCTGTAAAGATCAACTAATGATCAATAAAGCCATAACTGAAGACAGCCACAGAAAGATGAACGGCCTCAGTATGGCCTGGATCGACTACAAAAAGGCGTTTGATAGCATCCCTCACACATGGATTCTCGAAACACTAGCCATGAAAGCAAAGTTGCACCAACAATTATAAAGTACATAGGACACTCTATGAATAAATGGCAAACAGTGCTACAGCTCCAAACAAAAGAGGGACTTGTGAAAACCAAAGCCATCCCCATTAGAAGAGGAATATTCCAGGGAGATACGCTCTCTCCACTCCTTTTCTGCTTGGCACTGTCACCTCTATCGGATATGC